>NC_056730.1:996649221-996949221 GCF_019279795.1 Protopterus annectens
AGTTCATGGCACCGCTAGTAGATGAGGTTTTTGACCACACACAGGTTGTTAA
Organism: Protopterus annectens; assembly: GCF_019279795.1. NCBI lineage: Eukaryota > Metazoa > Chordata > Ceratodontiformes > Protopteridae > Protopterus > Protopterus annectens. The sequence goes on from NC_056730.1 coordinate 996,649,274, forward strand.
CAATGATATACATGGTTGTTTAACAATAGATAGTGATGATGTTCAAAACAATCATGTCATTAACAATCATGATTATATACAGATTTTTGATGAATTTTCTGGTTGTGATGATGATGTTAGTGTGACACAGAACTATGTCAATGAGAGTGTATGTTCCATTATTGTTGATGGAGGTTTCTGTGTATACAATTTTACTGAGTTGATGGTTGATGTAAGCTATGTAAACCTTTTTAAAGGGTTTTAAATTTGTTCCAAAGTTTAGATCAGACATTGGTAAAATTTTGATTAATTTAAAACTTTTCACAAGGAAATTGAATCTAAGGATGTTTTTTAAGAATAGGAACACGCAGATTGTTAATGAGTATTTAACACTAAAGAGGCAGAGTACATTTATACCCCCACAGAATCCTATTATCCATGTATTTGAGAGGTTATGTGACACTCAAATTCGGAGAATTGTTCAAAAAGAAAGAATTACAGCATATAACCTTACTATGGCTGAGAAATTTTGTTTAAAAGAACTTACAACAACAGACAAATATAGGGTTATGAAACCCGACAAGGGTGGGGGTGTAGTTGTAATGAACAAGGAGGACTACTTTAACAAAATTACAACTATGTTAAACGACAATAATACATATGAAAAGGTGTCAAGACATGAAATGAATAGAGCATACACCAAATTGGACTGGATTATGTATGAATACTTAATGGATGGAGTTATTACTAGGGATGAATACAATTTTCTCAATGTGGAACATCCTATTACTCCATCCATCTTTGGTATTCCAAAAATACATAAAAGCATTCATGACCCACCATTTAGACCCAATGTTTCAGCCAGAGGATCCAAAACTGAGGCTATGGCTTCATTTATTGATTTTCACTGTAAGGATGTTTTACATAATCTGGATCATATTGTTAAGGATTCATGGCACTGTCTGGACAAAATTAGAACTAGGCTTGGTGGAATAAACCAGGGGGTTTTTATGGTGACTATTGATATTGTGAGTCTTTTCACTGCTATACCACACAAGCAAGGTTTGGAGATGTTTGAAGCGAGCCTACTCAAGTTTGGTACATTTAGTAGTGATAAATGTAGATTCATTAAGGAACTAATGGAACTAGTCCTTGAAAATAATTTCATGTTCCTGAACGGCGAATATTTCAGACAAAAAACGGGTGTAGCAATGGGGGCACGGTGTGCCCCGATATATGCCAATATGGTGTTAGCATTTTGGGAGACACAAACGATTTTTTCCTCATGTTTCTGGGATGATGTGGCTTTATACTTGAGGTTTTTGGACGACATTCTGATTTTTTGGAAGGGTACTAAAGAAAGATTTACTGAGTTTGAATCATTCCTGAATACTACAACAACTTTCCTGAGTTTTACTAGTAAGATGGTTGACAATCATTGTGAATATCTTGATATTTTATTGTATAAAAACAATGACACGTTAGATACCAATATTCATAGGAAAAAAACACATTCCAATTCATATTTACATTTCGATAGTTGTCACCCTTACCATCAAATGAAGAATTTGGTCAAAGGACAGATGGTAAGATTATCCAGAATTATCAGTGAAGATGTAGTTTTCCTTGATGAAATGAAAATTTTGTCCAGTATGTTTTCTGATAGAGGATATCCGAGTGAATTGATCAACAATATCAGTAATGAGATACAGATCAAAAGAAATCATGTTTACCAACCTATTATTAAATTTGGTCTTCCTAATACCACTAGTACAAATAGACCACCATTTGGTAATGACATTCTAGTCATCCCTTATAATGATACATCCATGAAGATAGAAAATGCTGTAAGGGATTGTTGGTCTAGTGTATTCATGAACCAGGGTGAATACACTGATATTCTGGGTTTTTTGCCAAAAATTACATACAGTAGAGGCATGAATCTGAAAGAGTATTTTGAATCAACACAGAGTATGAATACATATGTTAGGTCTAAGATGGGTAAATGTGGGTTTTGTCATTTCTGTAGATTCATTAATGATGGTCCATATGTAGTAGTTCCTAACTATGGTAAAACCATCAGATGCCCGGGACATTGTAATTGCAAAACAAAAATGGTAATATACCTTGCTACCTGCTCTACATGTCCGGCACATTATGTTGGGAAAACCATTAGGATGCTAAAAGACCGAATAGGTGAACATGTTAGGGACATTAAAAATAAGAAGGATACCAGTGCATTGTATTTACACAGCACAAGATGCGATAATTTTAAAAGGTTTCTATTTTTTGTTATTGATAGAATACCTTTTAACAGCAATAAGGGTGGTGATGAAAAAACACTATTAGAGGTTAAGGAATGTTTGTGGCAGCTTAGATTTAATGCTAACACATACCCTGGTATTAATGACTGTATTTCCATAGCCAGTGTACTTAAATACAAATCGCTATTCTTATAGGTTTTAGAGTTATACAGCTTATTATACACATTTTTTATTTTACACCTTTTCAGGTTTTTATTATTTATGCATTGTGTGTTTTATTTCATTTCATTTTATTTTATTTTGTGTAAATTATTAATTATTATATTAATTATTATATTAAGTAATAATAAATTATTGAACTAACTAAAGTATTTAAATCAGGTTGTATTTTTAATTGCATACTAGTATGTAGTATTTTGTAATTTTTAGTTAGTATTTTTATCATGATTTTACATATTAGGTGTCTCAGCATCAAATAGAAGTGCTTAATTAATTAACTAATTGAATAATTATTTATTGATGCACCTATTTAAACTGAGAATTTTATGAGTGACATTGTACTCTGATGATGCCCACTGTTTGGGAGAAAGCGCTTAGTACTTGGTCGATTTTCAAGCAATAAACCTGAGTTCTACAAGTGTATTTGGTTCGTCTTGTATGTTTTACAAGTCATTTACATTTTTCTTGGATTTACTTATGTCTGTAACATGTCCTTTGACATATGTGTGGTAAAACATATAACTGCATATCTAGCAACATTCATAGTGTACTTCAGCAGTATGAGACCTATATTCCCAATTGTGCACATATTTTGGCCACAGGTTTGCCATTAACAAGTTGTGTGGTATAATAGTAATACATTTACTGGACCTTACACTGATTGTGATGGATGATATATTTCTTTACATATCAACTTGATGTATATCTGCTGTGGCTAGGTGGTGCATCGTGTTGCATACAGTGTGCCTTGTACTCTTGTATACTCTTATATAGTGATTTTATTTTGTTGCTGTGCAGAACATGGTTCATTAGATAGAGAGTGAGCAAGGCACTTTCAAGCAGTTGTGGGGTGAGCAGTGATAAGTGGCAGTTAAAGTGTTTCACTCTCGATTAGCTTATAGGTTGCTATATATGGCAGTTCAGTGTTATCTGTAATGTATAATGTTAAATGTGCCATATGACTTGCTCAGACATATTTTTGTATTTATGTCTTCCAGTGATCATGGCCCATCGCAGGAACCCCAGTTACAGTAGTGCTGAAGATGATATCATTACTAGCAGTATGTTTCAAAACTACCGTCTCATGTTCTCACGAATCAGCCAGGACCAGCAGGAGTGTACTGCAATGTAGCAATATGTTGTCCACAGGGTAAATGAGGTAGGCCTGCATACCCGGACATATGAATAGGTACACCACCACTGCAGTGATCTTCTCAGATATGTCTGTCAGTGTGCTGCTGATGTGCGTAGACAATAGCTTGCAACAGGAGGTGGTGTTAATATCCATCCCCCCTCACCAGAGTGGAGGAGCTGCTCCTGAGCCTGGTGGCACCTGCCCAACAACAGTAGCAGCAGACAAACACCACGATGGAGGTTGGAGCCACCCAACAAGCACACATGGAGCATGCAGGTAGTATGGCATATCTGTAGACTACTGTTATCTGTATTGGTAGATCATGCATATGTGAGATGTGGAGTGTGTCGTTCAAAGATGTGGAGCCTGTTGTTGTGCAATACTGACCATTTGGAACATAATCTGTAGCCCAGTGAATGTAAACTGCTGTTGTACTGTAAGATTGCAAACACACAGTAGCAATGCCACAGTTGTGGCCACTGACAAACTGTCTCATCTCTATGTAGGTCCCTCTGGGGTGACATCAAGGCAGCAGACAGATGCTGGTGAGTGTGTTCTACAGTTATCATTGTAAACAAAAAGTGCGTGTCATAGTTAAGGTGTAGGCCATGTACACATGTAACACACCTACCCATAATGCATGCTGTGCATGTTTGGTGTGAGAGCACACACATCTCACTAATGTGATTAGCTGCCTCAAACACATGCAATACCCAGACCATCTCAAACAAATGTGGCTAGACTGTAGTGACCATTGGATAGGCACAGTTGATACTCAACATGCACATAACATACACATCTATGTCATACACAGAAGATTTTAACATGCTACACATGAAGGATTCCCAAACCCTCTGTAAAGACACACTCCAGTATCCAAAATCTCATCCACAGTTTACACATAATATACCTAAGGGATAGAGGCCTATCACGGGGCATTTAAACACTCTGCAACACACTACACATTCATGTCAGGGAATGCTCCTTATTGGCCTCCTTACAAACTCACATAACAACTGGTTGTGAAATGGTGAATGTAGCCACGGTAGTACATTTCTGGCATAGCATGATTAGTGCTGGTTTATGAAACATTTGTAGCCTTGAGTGACCACATGATGCTTCATGATGATGGCCTATGGTACTATACCCCATCCAGTTATTGTAACCACAGTACTACATATAGCTTTCATTGCTATACCCCTTAATGTTGCATGTGTGCACACATATGCACCTCTAAACAATACGCATACCAATCACCATTTGCACAACTGACACACATATATGTCTTGTAATTCTGTTGAGTGGCTAGGTCATATGACACACATTGGGTATGTGTAGTGTTTAAATATACAGTTGTGTTTTAGCATGCCATGTTATGGATGAGACTGGCATGTCCGCAATATGATCTACACTCACCATAAGTACCGTACATTGGGTATGTGGCCAGATGGTATTCCATCAATTATTCATGCACCACTGATGATGTTGTGTGAATACTCATCATGCATGTGCTAAAAATGTGTCCACAATTATTTGCTAAAGACACAGAGGCTGTAATCAGCATTGGATACCTATCTGACACACAGATACACATTTAGCAATGGTATGTACACCTGTGAGTTATAGTGCACAGTACATTACAGGGTTATGAATACCTGCACAGCAATGTTGTGTCCATGTATGCATTGTGTTCCAGGGGGAGGCCCATCACCTAATAACAAAACACATGCATCAAAGCCATGTATACTGTTAGTGACAAGGACCGTCTACACTTGCACTGCATGCTGTTGAGCAACACATGTCCTGCATGCTGACGTGTGATATGACTGTTTTGCTTGTGATACTGTACCCCACCATCACCTGCTATTGTGTATGTTCTGAGATTGCTGGTGTTGTGTGTGTCTGCTTTAGGGAGGAGTGTACTTTTGTATGTGTGCATGTGTGCATGCGTGCATGTGCGCATGTGCACATGTCTACATGTGTGCATGTGGACATGTGTGCATGAAGTCTGAAGTCATGTTTAGATCTTAAAGTGTGTTTCCTGTTTTCCTTTCACAGCTGCCAACGTGGGGCTGGTTCAGTACAGCAGGAAACCTGATGTCACTGAGACAGACAGTGATCATGAGGATAGGTGTGTTGAGGCACAGGCAGGTTTGTCAGGGTCTGTTGTTGGGCCACCAATTGACATTACACACGTCTCCACCCCATCCATGCACACAGTCATACTGCCTGTACATCCATCATCACCATTGCCCTTAGCTGAGGGACAGTGTACGGTTGGCACTGGCCAGGACAGTGTGGTATCTATGGCACATGTATCAGGACACAGCAGCCATAGCCAGATGTCTGGAATGGTACCACATAGGCAGATGCCCAGGGGTTCTCTTCAGATCATTGCTGGTCATCATGCACCTGGCAGACGTGCCACACCTCTTTCTACCACATGCATGTTCCAGGTTGTCATAGAGGCACAGACACGAATGGAGCGGTACACCAGACAGGGACTAAGGGCACAGAGGGCTCATAACACCTCTGTAAATGACAGTATCTGTGACCTAGCAGGTGCCATATGTAACTACACTGAGTTCATTGATAGACGTTGGGGTGAGACATTGGATGTCCTCCACAATGTCATGTCCATGTGTTAGGACAGTGAGGGACAGTTGAGACATCGACACGGATGTACGCCAGCAACATCAGCAGCTGGAGGTCGCCGTTGATGTCCAGCAAGTCACAGCTGCTCCCGTAGTGCCAGTACCAGCCCCAGCAATGTTGGTTGGGCTGTCCATAGACCGTCCTAGCAGACCACCTGCACGTGGCTCTGGCGAGTTCCAGCAGGGACCTGGGTCCAGTGGACATATGTCAACCTCTTCAGATAGTACCCAATCTGGATTAGTACCTGATACTGTCTGTAGCACCCCTGCCAGGCACAGGTTCCATATCCATGGCCAGAGACTGTGATCTGTAAAGCCTGCCAGGTACAGTCTGTAGCTGTCTCACAAATTCCCATATATGGCAGCCACATGGTGGAGCTGTGTGCATGCAGACACACACACATAAACCAGAAACCTAGGTCAAACACATACTCACACACATTACATCAACAGTGGCCCATAACAGTACTCATGGCCCTAACACACACAATCCCACACACGTTACTTGTATGGTTCAGTGTACACCTTTGGCAAACCAACAACACACCCTTTGCATATGATAAAACCTGTGCCACCTCCTGTCATCTGTAACATTGATGCAGGAACAGGCTAACATGGTGCTGATGCACAGCGTGACTTTAATAAAGTATAGCAAGGGTTGGATGTATAGCATGTTGTCAGCAGTAAAGTGTAATGATATCCTTGAAGGTGTAGCTGAGCAGGCATTATGCATTAAAGCTGTAATTAGCAATGTTTTCACCAGTGTTTATTCCAATTGTGCTTTGTTTGCCCATGTGCCACTTGGCTGATGTGTGTAGTTGTGTCAGCATGTGTTATACAGTGGACAGTAAGTGTGGGGTGTGTGCAACACAGGTTTGCTGGTGTCCGTTTGTGAAAATGGTGGAGGTGCACTGTCTGCATGTACATGCATATTGGACACATGGGCAGGGTGACATGCCCTGTATTGGCCAGTGTTAACACTCCATAATTTCTATTGGTGGCCAGTATGTATTGTACTACACACATTTTGGAACTTGAGTACGCATGTGTGTGTATGATATGGGTTGACACTGTGCTGTGGGTGATGCTGTTGTTGCTATCTGTCATTGGTTTGCATTACTAAGGTTAACACTGTCCCAGCTGCATAATCCTTTAGTAATGCACACTGTTCACCAACAGGGTTGCATGGACCGTGCTATCACAAATGTAAGAAATTCTCACTTATACAGTAAAAGTGAATTAGTCTAATGGACCCCTGCTATAAACTAAATATATAATAGAAGGTGTGAAGTTGTACCAAAAAAGAGTTACATAGCAAGAAGGGATAACTGCTCTGGTCAGTATCATTGGGAAAATGCAATCCCTCAATAAACATACAAGGCAAGCTTCAAAATACAAAATGGCAAGGATTCCAAAGACAACACTAAAGCTTTCTTTAGTATTGTTTATAATCTACAGTGGAAATCTCAGATCGGGTCACAGTTAATGTAAATGGTCACAAAGTACACTTATCTGACTGACATTACCAATTCCTTGTCAGACAGTTTGAATGCAGATTTCACCACCCTGTCGTTACACAAGGGCCACATTTCCAGACCTGAAGAATGTAAAACCTAATGATTCACAGACACTCTAGTTAAAACATCTCTTTACCAAAGTCCAAACCACAGTGGCAATGGTACTGGACAGTGTCCCTGGCTGTGTCATACACAAGCTGACATATGAAGTCACCACTCACCTAAACACTCTGTCCAGATGCAGACTCTATACAGGTTACATACTTGTGGAATGACGCATGGTAATGGTGTTCACAGTCCACAAGGGTTGAGCTACAACGTCTTCTTCTTCTTCTTCTCCTTTTGGATGCTCCCATTAGGGGTTGCCACAGTAGATCACCTGTTTCCATTTCTTCCTGCCCTCTGCATCTTGCGCTGTCACACCATCCACCTGCAAGTCCTCTCTCACCACAGCCATAAACCTCATCTTAGGCATTCCACTTTTCCTGTTACCTGGCGGCTTCATCCTTAGCATCTATTTCACAATATACTCTGCATCCCTCCTCAGCACATGTACAAACCAACTTAATCCTGCCTATCTGGCTTGGTCTACTAACCTTCAACCCTGGCCTGACCATCTAATATACTTATTATTAAACCTGTCCACCCTCATCACACCCAGTGCAAATACTAACATAAATTGATTAAGGGTAGAACTACGACAGATCCTGGAAACTCTCACCCTATAAGCCAGACAAATGTTATCTGGAAGGCTATGTAGCACAGCATTATGGAACTCATTAACAGACACATTATGAACCTGCAAACACTGCACCATACCCACTTAGGTTCTCTAAAGGCCAGATCATGGCTCCTACACCTAGTAGACTTCAAGCCAGTTAACAAGGCTATAGGTGAAGGAGGGGAGGTCAACACAGCCAAGCTATAGCTCACCAGCAATTCATACCCATCCCATATTCTGGTATTATACATAATCTCAACAGACTGACCATAAACGATTGTTAGATGATGGCTTGACAACTGACACACCTATGTAGGACACACAGTAACATTTTCAGCCTCCATGTACTATTCTATGCCAGTAACAAGTGGTGTTCACCTGCACTCAGTCCTGGGACCACTCCTGCTTGGCATACAGCTTTCTTAGGTACAAGCAAAGACAGTAGGGATATGTCTGCCCACGTTTGATGAAAATGTATACTGTGGGCTATAATTTATTCTCCAGATGGCACACACATCCTCCAAAAGGGTATCATAGAGACAGATACCTGGTGTCAAACTCATGCTGTAAAGCTATAAGCCAAAGAAAGCATAGTTATCCACTTTTAGAAAACAAAGTATCCCCAGAGTACCACATAGGTAGTAGCCCCCAAAATGTGGAACAGGTACTAATGTATACATAGAGCCATGTGTTTAGTCATCTCCTTTGATAATCACATCACCAAAGGGTTTTGGAAATCCCTCTGTGGAGCACATAAGCAATAAAGGGTTTGCATGCAGATCCACAGAGATTGTTGCACACCTATAATGATTAGTCATCTTTGCCAGACTTTGCTTGCTTTGGAACAGGTTTCAAATATACCTCAAGCATAAACCCTCACTCACACTCTTCAATAGAAACCATGCTGAGTGGATGTGAAACAGAAGATGTAGCCCAGGGATCACTGCAGTGGTTAAGCTTGTCACAAGCATACAGAAGTGGCCTAAGGTCTGGAAAGTGCCAACACACTCTGGCAAAGATAACAGATGTGTTCATGGAGAAAGCAAAGTACCAACCTATGAAATAATTGAGGTCACATGTATGTATATGGATTTGCTCCACAGATACCTTACATGTGTAATGCACATACAGTTGTCATTGTGATATGGCATATACTAGAAAAATCAATACCCACTCCACATTGACCAATGGTGTCACACACCTGGAACACATGCACACAGTCACCAAGTGCGAGATTCAAACCCCTACCTAACAACATTATGATACTACAGCAGTACGCATTTACATGACGCGTTATACATGTTACTGGGATTGCTCTTTTCCACAGGTATATTTGTAGGATAGTGACATCATCAGACTTGACAAAGATGAGTATACCACTTTTAAGGGGTATGAGTAGTCTCCGAAAAGGTTGCTCCTCCCCAAGCAGACACACACACTCACAGTGGGCAAGTGCAGGATTCAAACCCCTACCTAACTACATCATGATACTACAGGAATATGCATTTACACAATGCGCTGTACACATTATTGGGATTACTCCTTTCCACAGACGTTACTTGCTGACAGTTTGCCCAAAGGTTTTTTTCACATTTGCTAACCTCAGCAGGCTTATCATACTGGGTGTATTGTGAGTGTATTGTATGCATAGGCCATGACCATATCATATCATATATGGGTTGATGCACCACATGCTGGCACACACATGGTCAAACTGGTGGCTAAGCTCTGTCAACCCAATACTGGACAATACAGTCAGGAGGAGTAGGGTCATACAATCACAACACCAACTGTCTCACACAGACCTACAATATAAGCACCAGCAAAACACACGCATAAATACACATTACCATACTCGGAGAATACAAATATTAATCTGAAAAAGAGAGAGTGTCCTCCTAAGCAGACAAGAAAGCAACATGCACCTCCAAGCACACACCAGAAAACACATAATACACCAAAGCAGTGTGCCTCACAACAGGCCCTAAGGCAAAACAACATACACAACACTCTAGTAATAGATGACTTCATAGTCAGGCACACAGATGTTCCACTCACTCGGCTGGACAAGGGGAAGGTTACTGTCAGTTGTCGGTCAGGTGCTTTGATCCGCCACATAACACAAGCACTTACATCATTCCAGAACAGGTACATATATGACATGTTCTTTGTACATGTCAGTGTGAATGATCTGAGATCTGAGACATACATCCTAGGACAACATGGCAAGAGATATATATTAGCTCTATGATCATGTAGCCCAGGCTGGTATGACCCTGACCTTGAGTAGCATCTTACCTTCACCTACATGATACTGCAATATAACAGAAAGATGATAAACTTCAACAACTGGCTGAGCTTCTGCTGTCATTCAAAGGGGATCCAGTCCCTGTCTGCCTGTGATGACATGATAGACAAGCCTCATTGCTTTGCTACAAATGGTTTGCACCTGTCACCCCTATGCTTATGAATACTGGCCAAGGCTCTTGCTGTCCCCCTATTACCTTTTTTAGGGAAGGCTCAAAGGTTCATAGGTTCATATGTAGGTACTAGGCTATCGGCCCTGGGGCCTATACAAGCCCAGCCAAAAATGTACCCTGGCTTTTGCCACCCAAGAAATGTATTTTCCTGTGCCACTGTTGAGCAGAGACACAGAAGTGATCCCCAGGGTGAATTTCCTATTTCCCGTCCAATCATCAAGATTTTTCTTGAAGAGTGCTAATGAGGAGTTTTGTTTGATATAGATAGGTAGTTTATTCCGGAGTACGGGAAGTCTCTGGGACAGGAATCTATCCCTCCAGCATGTCCTGTTTATTGCTGTGCTGAGGTTTACTTCACTGGAGCGTGTGGCTCTAAGAGATTTGGTTTTCTTGAGGTGGAGCATGTCCATTAATTCCGGGTTGGACATGGCCTTATATGTCAGGCATAGATCACCTCTGAGCAGGTAATAAGCAACCGAGTAGAGCTGGAGTTTCATTATTCGAGCTGCATAGGGCATCTCTTTAAGGCCCATGATCCTCTTGGTGAGGTACTTCTGTGGTCTTACCAGCTGTTGCATGTGCTGATTAAGATGCATACCAAATGGGGCATTGTACTCTATTATGGGCCTAATGAGTGATGAGTAGAGGGGCACAATGACCTCTCTTGATCTAGAGGTGAACCATTTCATGATTAGGTGGGCTATGTAGAAGGAGTTTCTAACCACTTTGGCAATGTGATTATCAAAGGAGAGATTACTATCTACCTGGGTCCCCAGGTCCCTAATTACATTTTCCATACCTAGTGGATTACCACCTATGTGGGGATTCTTGGGCACTTTGTTTTTTCCAAAGGGGGTGACTATTCATTTTTTGGCATTCAGCTTGAGGCCATGGTTTTGACACCAGGTATCTGTCTCTGTAAGACCCTTCTGGGGATGTCTGTGTCAGCTGGAGAGTTGATTATGGCCCCCAGTTTGCAGTCATCTGTGAACTTGGTCAGCCATAGTACTAGCATGCTTGCCTGTACCTCAGAGAAGTATACACTGAACAGGAGGGGTCCCAGGACCAAGCCCTGTGAGACACCACTTGTGACTGGTTTAGAGTCAGACATGGCATGGCACCCGCAACTCTGACCATGTGTGTTCTATCCGTGAGCCAGTTGGCCACCCATCTCGTGACATAGGGTTTAATGTTCAAGCTGTTAAGCTTGTCTATGATGCCAGAGTGGGGAATGGTGTTGAAGGCCTTAGTGAGGTCCAGGTAGGCTGTGTGGACTACCTTCCCTTCATCTATGGCCTTGGTAACTGTTTCAAATTAGTCAACTAGGTTTAGTAGGCAGGATCTGCCTTTAACAGAGCCAAATTGGGTAGTGTCCAGTGTCTGGAGGTTCCCAATGTCTCTGTTTATGAGTTCCATGATATTGCTCTATAGCTTTGCAGACCAGGCTGGTCAGGCTTATAAGGCGATAGTTCCCAGGTTCTGTTGTGGCACCACCTTTGTGGAGCGGGATAACTGCTGCTGTATGCCATTCTTTGGGTACATAGCCTGTGGTAAGGCTGTGTCTGAATAGTGAATTTAGGTGAGGGTTTAGTTCCTTTTGGAGCTCGTGTAAGAAGCAGCCTGGGACACCATCCGGTCCCATTGATGCTGTGTTCTTTGCTTTGGAGAAGGCTGTTTTTACCTGCATGTCCATGATGTCTGGGGCTCTGCATTCTTCTGGGATGGACACGGGCCCTTTTGGGGGAGAGGGGGGGGGGGTGAAGTTTGCACTGAACTTGTCCGCCAGGATGTTGGCAGTGTCAGTTGGTTCAGTGTATTTTTTGCCATTTTGCTGTAGCTCAGAGCATATCTGAGAGTTTCCACCTAAATGTTTGATATAGCTAAAGAAGGCTTTGTGGTTATCTTTAGATTCCTTAGCAATTTTTCTTTAGAAACTGGCCTTGGATGATTTTATGAGCAATCGCAGTTTCGTGCTAATAATGATCAGTGATGCCTTTCCTTTTTGGAATTATGTTCTATCATGTAGTAGTTTCCTCCTTCTGTTGTTTAGCTTATTTATGGCCAAGGACCACCAGACTGGTTTCCTCTTTTTGGAAGAGTGAGTCTTGGTTTTACTTGGGATGGCTCGATCCATGCATCCCTGTAGATGCTCATAGAATGCACTTGTCAAGGATTCTGCGGACTGGATAGCATTACCCTGTGGCAAGGGGGCTTTGAAACTTTCCACTTTGGTCTTGAGAAGTGTGAAGTTTGCTTTTGAAAAGTTTTTCACAGTTGTTTCCTTGACTGGGGGTGGAGTCGGGATGTGGATGTCCAGTGTGATTACTTTATGATCTGATCTTACCAGAGAGGGGTTTACCTCTGGTGTGGAACACTGTTCCCCATGTTGGTGATGATCAAGTCCAGTATGTTGTCACCTCTAGTGGGCATGGTGACCAGCTTTTCCAGGGTGTTTGAGTTTATAAACTCTAGGAAGCTTTTGGCAAAGGAGTTTGTTCTCCCAGTCAGTGTTTGGGTAGTTGAAATCTCCTAATATCATGGTGTTTGGTAGAACCTTTATATTTTTCAGTGTTCTCAGGAATGCTGAGTGAGGGTCCTGAGACAAGGTAGGTGATCTGTAGCAGGCTACGATCTGATAAGCAGCTTAGCCCACTGTTAGTTGCACCTGGATGGTCTCGGAGGCCTCGTGCTGTGCCACTAACCTGGAGGTGTGGGTATCCTTTATGAAAATGGATACACCCCCTCCTTTTGTATTTCGGTCTGGGTTTGGGGGCTGAAGCTCAGAGGGATTGGGATTTCTTTAAGTGGAGCATGTCCAACAGCTCTGTGTTTGACATAGCTTTGTATGTTAGGCAGAGATCACCTCTGAGTAGGTGATATGCAACAGAGTTTTGAGACGGTCTGTGTAGGGCATGTATTTGAGGCCACTAATCCTCTTTGTGAGGTATTTCTGCAGGCTCTCCAGTTGTTGTAGAGGTCTTGTGAGGTACAAACCAAAAGGGGCGTTGTACTCTATAATGGTTCTAATGAGTGATGAGTAGAGGAGAACAATGACCTCTTTTTTTTCTGCATGAGAAACCTTTTGTGATGAGGTGTGCCACGTAGAAGGATTTCCTGACTACTTTGGCAATGTGATTATCAAAGGAGAGACTACTGTCCACCTGTGTCCCAAGGTCTCATCACACTTTCAGTGTTAAGTATACTACCGCCTATGTTGTAGTTCATGGGTACAGAGTTTTTACCAAAGGGGATGACAATGCACTTTTTGGCATTGAGCTTGAGGCCATGGCTTTGACACCAGGCATCTATCTCAGTGAGGCCCTTTTGTAGGATGTCCACATCGTTATTAGTTTTTATTATGACTCCTAGTTTGCAGTCATCTGGGAACTTCATTAGCCAAAGACCTTCTGTGTTAGCCTGTACTTCAAGGAAGTAGATACCAAACAGGACAGGACACAGGACTGAACCCTGTGGTACTCCACTTCTCACTGGTCTTCAAGTCAGATTTGGAGTCTGCTACTTTCACAGTGTGGGTTATATCAGTGAGCCAGTTGGCAACCCATCTTGTGGCATAGGGATTTATACCTAGTTTAGTAAGTTTATCTATAATTCTAGAGTGGGGGATGGTGTTGAAAGCCTTGGCAAGATCTAGATAGGCTGTGTGAACCACCTTACCCTTGTCTACGGCTTTGTTGACTGCTTCAAAGAAGTCTATCAGGTTTATGAGACATGATCTGCCTTTTACAAACCCGAACTGGTTGTGGTCCAGAGTTTGGAGATTACCAATGTCTTTGTTTATAAGTTCCATGATGATACATTCCATGGCATTGCAGACCAGGCTCATCAGGCTAATGGGGCGCTAGTTCCTGGGGTCCGTGGTGGCTCCCCCCTTGTGTAGTGGGATGATCATCACTGTGCACCATTCAGCAGGCATAAAGCTTGAGGTGAGGCTATGATTGAACATGGTACTTAGGTGTGGTGCCAGTTCGTTCTGTAGTTCGTGTAGAATGCAGCCTGGGATGTTATCTGGTCCCATGGATGCTGTGTTCCTGGCTTTGGAGAGTGGTTTTTACCTGTGCAGCCATGATGACAGCAACTTTGCATTCTTCCAGTACAGAGATGGGCTCTTTCATGGGTGAGAGGGGGGGTAAAGTTAGCACTGATCCTAACTGCCAGGAAGTTGGCAATGTCAGTTGGGTCTGTATATTTAGTGCCATTGTGCTGTAACTCAGAGCATATCTGAGTGTTGCCATTGAGATTCTTGACATAGCTATAGAATGCTTTGTGGTTGTCTTTAGAATCAGTGGCGATTTTGTTTTCGTAACTAGCTTTGGAGGATTTTATCAGGGATCGCCGCTTCTTATTGAGGCTGACCAGGGAACTCCTCCACTCATGGGATTTTACCCTCTTTTGCAACAGTTTCTTCCTTCTGTTGTGCAGTTTGTTTATGGCAGGGGACCACCAGATTGGTTTCCTTTTCTTGGAGGATAGCATCTTGGTTCTGTTTGGGATAGCATGATCCATGCACTCATGTAAGTGCTTATAAAGTGCAATTGTGTAGGATTCAGTAGTCAAAGCTGTATTGTCCATCTGCATGGGTGACCTGAAGTTCACCACTTCTGTCTTAAGAAGCATGAAGTTGGCTTTGGAGAAATTTTTTAACATGGTTTCCTTAATGGGGGATGGGGGCAGAATGTGGATATCTAGGGTAATTAGCTTATGGTCAGATCAGACCAATGAGGCATTGCCTTCAGGTGTGGAACACCAGTCACTCAAGACAAACCAAACCCCGTAATCAACACAAATAACCACAAAGTGAGCTAAATGCTACTCATTGCCAGAAGTCTCAACCTCCAAATGCATACACTCGAGGCACTTCTTAGTATGGAGAATATTGATATCTGTGCAGTAACAGAAACCTAGTTCAAGGCTCCAGAGAGCACACCAGCACTACCAGGATACTACTCATTCCATACCTTCCAGCATCAGAACCTGGATCATAGCACATAGGCTGGAGATTTATCCATATTCATCAAGGATACCTACACCTCTCTCTACATCCTCTCTACAGGATATGTACCCATAGAATGTTGAACAGCAACGTTCATCCTACTCCACAGGGGTGGGGCCACAAAAGACCCTTGGCATTCATGCTCTATGAGCCTGATGAGTCTGATCTGCAAGGCAATGGAGCCAATCATAATGGAAGTCAACAATAAAGACATTGGGAACCTTCACACAGTTGAGCACACCCATTTTGGCTTCGTCAAATGTAGATCACGCCTCCTTAACTGGATGGATTTCTTTGAGACAGTTACCCAGGCTACAGATGATTGAAATGAGCTCCACACAGCCAACCTATACCTTGCTAAGGCCTTTGACACCATTCCCCAGTCTGGTATCATAGATGAACTCACCAACCTGGGCATGAATCCATACATAACAAGATGGATTGCAAACTGGCTCACAGATAGATCCCACAAATAAAGAGTTGCTGGCTACATGTCAGACTCTACACCGGTAACAACTGGTACCCCCTAGGGTTCAGTCCTGGGGTCCCTCCTGTTTGGTATAGACTTCTCAAAAGTACATGCCAACACAGTAGGGTTGTGGTTGACTAAGTTTGCTGGGAACTCTAAAGTGTTTGCCATAATAGATTCCCCAGATGACACAAATATTCTCCAGAAGGGACTCTATGAGACAGATGTGTGGTGTCAGAAGCATGGCCTCAAGCTCAATGTGGAAGAGTGCATAGTAATCCCCTCTGGTGAAAACAAAGTACTCACAAACTACCACATAGGTGTTACCCCCTAAAAACTGACAAGGT
This sequence comes from Protopterus annectens, assembly GCF_019279795.1. Classification (NCBI taxonomy): domain Eukaryota; kingdom Metazoa; phylum Chordata; order Ceratodontiformes; family Protopteridae; genus Protopterus; species Protopterus annectens. Next base: position 996,666,070 of record NC_056730.1, read on the forward strand.
AATAAGGGATCTGGGGACACAAATAGATAGTCATCTTTCCTTTGTCAACCATGTTGCCAAAGTGATTAGGAAATCCTATGTGGCCCATCTAATCAACAAAGGGTTTGCATCAGGATCAAAAGAGGTAGTGGTGGCCCTCTACTCTTAAGTCATCAGACCCATCATTGAGTACAATGCACCATTTTGGATGTACTCGACTAAGCATATCCAGCAGCTGTAGAGATCACAGAGGTACCTCACTAAGAGGATTACTGGCCTCAAACAATTGTGTTATGCAACACAACTGGTAAAACTAAATCTGTTCTCCATTGCGTACTGCCTACTAAGAGGCACATTCTGCCTAACATACAGAGCCATGTCCAACACATAACTGTTGAACATGCTCCATCTATGGATAACAAAATTGAGTCACACTACACACTCCACGGATATGAACCTCATCACAACAATGAATACAACATGCTGGTGGGATAGAGTACCATTCCAGACACTTGCCTTACTGTGGAGCAGAGTCCCAATGTACATCAGCCAGAGCCTCTCGCTGACACTCTTCAATGGGAACCTTGATGAGTGGATGGGAAACAGATAATTCACACCAGGCATCACATCAGCAGCCCCACTAGAAAGGGTCTTAGGGTACTAACTATTAGAACTAGGGCTTAGGAGACTACCCGATGGGGTGGTGAACGCTGCACAACTTGCCTAGGCTAATATATGCCTTTGTGAAGATAGTCTCCTACACACCTATGAACCTATGTGACAGGTACATGTCTACAGATAGTAGATGTGTACTTCATTGTACAGTCATGTTGTACAGCAGGCAAATGGACCACATACACTGTAATGCTTACAGATACTGATGGCTGTTATGTACAGTGGCTGAGATGTGCACCTCATGTCTTTTGTGCCATTGGGATGTGTGCTGGGTGGGACAGTCCTGGATGGCTCCCTGTCATGGTTATACTCTTACACACATCTCTGCCCATCCATCTTTGGCTTATTATACTGTGTTCCCCCTACATATATATAGGTACACAAGTAGATAATAAGCTATCTGCCTGAAGGCATATATTAGTATGGCCAGTGTGCAGCTATCACCATACATTGGGTTAGTTCCCTAGGCCTCTGTGTAGTAGAGCTGATGTCATGGTGTGACAGTTCAGTTTCACATACACTCATCAAGGCTCCTCTGGAAGAGTATCAGTGAGGGACTCAGCTTAATGTAGGTTGGGAGCCTGTTCCAAAGCAAGGGAAGTCTGTGTGTTAGTAATGTATCCCTCCAACATGTTCTATTTATTATTGTGATGATGATATCCCTAGAGCATGTGGCACAGTGAGCTTGGGTTTACGTCAGATAGTGCATGTGCATTAGTTCTGCATTGGACATGGACCTGTCTGTTGGGCAGAGATCGCCTGAGTAGACAGTATGCAACAGAGTACAGATTGAGTTACATCAGTCTTGTTGCATGGGCAACTGTTTGAGGCCAGTAATCCTCTTATTGATGTACTTCAGTGGTCTTTCAAGCTGCTGAAGGTGCCTAGTCAGATTCATTGCAAGTGTGCCATGATACTCTCTGATGGGTCTGATGACTGATGAGTAGAGGGAACCTCCTTTGACCTACATGCAAAGACCTTGGAAATTTGTGGGAACACAAAGCATGATTTTCTAACCATTTTGTGAATGTGTTTCTGCAAGTAGAGATGACTATCCACATGTGTCCATAGATCCCTTATTATTACCTCCATATCTAGAGTGTTGGCACCTATGTGGCATTTGTATGACTGTAGCTCGAGGCCATAATTTTGATACCACATCTGTCTGACTGAAACCCTTTTTAATGATGTCTCTGTTGTCCCAAACATCGATTATGACAACCTTTTTGCAGTCATTCACAAACTTTGCTAACCATAGCCCTTGTGTGTTTGACTATATTTCTGAAAAGTATACACCAGGCAGAAGGGGTCCCAGGACTGAGCCATGGGGGACAGCAGTTGTTACCAGCTTACAGTTCAACAGGGAGACCGCAATTCTTACCTTGTGGGATCTATCTGTGCCCCAGTTGGCAATCCATCAGATGACATATGTGTTTATGCACAGGTTGTTGATTTTGTGGATACGACATGTGTGGGATGTTGGAAAATGGCTTTTCAAGGTCTATGTAGGCCATGTGTAGCTCATTTCATTGATGTATGTCCTGGGTGACTGCCTTGAAAACTGTCTAGCAGGTTTAGGAACCATGATCTGCCCTTGACCAAACCAAAATGGGTAGGATTAGGTGTTTGTAGGCTCCCAATAGCTCTGTTTATGAGTTCCATAATGTTGGACTCCATGGCCTTGCAGATCAGGCTTATTAGGCTTATAAGACAACAGTTCCCATGGTCTGTTGTGCACCATCACTTGTGGAGTGTGCCAAACATTACTGTAACCCATTCAACAGTTGTATATCCTGTACAGAGGGTGAGTCTCAACAGACTGTTCAGGTGCAGGGTCCATTTGTTTTGAAGTTCACATATGACACAGCCAGGGAAACCATGTCATCTCATAGATGCCATGTTTTTAGGTTTGGATAGAGCTGTTTAACCATTGTATATGTGATTTCTGGGTTTTCACAATCTCCAGGTATGGTAATGGGCCCTTTTGTCAGTGAGAGGGGGGTAAATATGTATGAACCTGTCTGACAAGATGTTGACAATGTCAGTCATGAACATGTATTCATTTACACTTTGCACTGACTCAGAAAATATATGAGTTTACATTGATATTTATGACATAGCGAAAGAAAGCTTCATGGTTCTCTATGGACTCTTTGGCAATATTTTTCTTCCATGAGTCAATTTGCATAGACTTATCAACATTTCTGCATACAGGGGGGACAGCTATTATTTGTACATTTCTACCCAGGGGGGCACACCTGATTGTTACTGTGGGTGTACATAGGATGAGGGGTACACCTGATACTTATACATATTTGCTAGGCCTGCACTGCTATGTCAGGTACTCCATTTCAATCTGTACTGTTGCCTATCATACTGGCTTGAGGCATACCACTGTACTACAGACCTTAGCTTCCAATTACACGCATATTAGTTTGTGACTTCATAGCCTACCCAACCCACATCACACTGCCTGGCCTGCTGTTATCTGTCTGCATAGACCTGTGGGGAGGTTACTCATATGCCTCTTCAGAAGGCATGATACAGCATTTATTTGTGTTTGCTTTTATCTACAATTGTCCTGCTGGATGTGACTGTTAGGTATGTGACCCCCCCCCCCCCAATTGTTATGTGTGAGTGACGTAAATTGTGTCTGTGCCAGTGAAATGCTGTTATGGCTTAGTGGTTCTGTACTGTGACTATAGTTCACAGTATCCTGAGTTTGAGCCCTGTCACTGCTTTTTATTTTCCTGCTGGGCAGACCTGACTGGTTAAGGAACAGTAAAGCAGGTGTGAGCATGTTTACCCAACTTTGCTTGACTTTGCCCAACATTGCTCAACATTGCCTGACGTTGGCCAACGTTGCGCTGGTTAGCGAGGTGGGCAGCTATAAGCAGTTGGATTTCAATATGCTCAATACTGCTAAAATGTGCTTAGCAGTGCTTTATATTGTTTAAAATAGGGCACTAATGCCTCAGGTGGTGCTGCAGGGCTGCCTATGTCAGATGCACATAGTACACTCCCTATACATGTTTGAAAACAGGTAGTGTCAAGTTAGACATCCCTTTTACTGTATGTGCAAGTCAGAGAGAGGTGTAATTTTTAGGGTTCCTACTGAGTCAGTGTATGTGCTATGCGTTGCCTCTTTGCCAAGGCCAGGGCATACTGGGCATGCCTCCTTCTGCCTACTGGAGCAGGCTCAGGTTGTTCCTCCTCTGAGTCACGCTGTGCCTGTGCAGGCCTTGGCAATGGTGGGGGGGCTGTTTGGCCCTGCCCCATGCTGTTCCTGCTGCAGCTGTTTCCGCAGGATCATATTGTGTAGCATGTCACATACCATAACAATTTGGGTACATGTAGTTGGTGAATACTGCAAGGCTCCACCAGATGTGTCCAGGCATTGGAACCATGATTTGAGCATCCCAAACACACGCTCAATTATGTTTCTTGTTTGTACATGTGCCTCATTATGGAGTTCTTGTTCAGGTGTGTGTGCATTTCTGATGGGTGTCAGCAGCCACGGCTCCAGTGCATATCCAGCATCCCCCACTAAGTGACCATCAGGGATGTCCCCATTGGCAAATCTCTGGTACAGCTGTGTCAGATGCCAGATGTGGGAATCGTGATAGCGTCCAGGGCAGCCAACACACACATTCATTATTATGCCCTGGGCATCACCCACAACCTGGCAGTTGATGAAGGGGAAGCCCTTGTGGTTGATGTAGACCCTACCCTGCTCATTGGGTGGTGCTTTGATGCATATGTGCATGCAGTCTATTGCACCCACTACCTCAGGGTATTCTGTTATTTGGTGGAAAAGACGCATATTGCTGGCCAATGCCTCACAGGAATTGGGGAAATATATGTGGTCACCGACATGTGCCAACATGGCATCCAGGAGCTGGTGGAGTACCCTGGATGCTGATGCCTGTGAAATCCCCATCATATCACCAGTTGGTCTTTGGAAGGTATCTGTAGCTAGTATTCTTATGCCAACACGTACCTTGGTATCCATTGGGATGAATTCCCCTCTATTGGTTCTGTGTGTGAGGTGTGGCCAGCACAGCTCAACAATTTGCTGCATGAGGTCTCTGTCCACCCTATAGCGCTCCACTATCTCCAGGTCATGTAGCCCCTGGTAGGTTACTCTGGGTCTGTACACTCTTCTCCATCGCCTCACTGTGGGTTGCTCAGCAGCATTCACAACATCACCACCCTCAGCACCTTGCACATGTTGGTTTATGGTAGCAAGAGCAGCCCCTAACATTTTGTCTGACTTAAGCTTTTTAAGCTTTCCCTCTTTGTATACCACAGTGTTGCAGAGTTCTTGGGAAAAAAACAGGGGGGAATGCTGTTTGCAGAGTTTAAAGTGCTGGGCTGGGATAGTCTACTGCATGTGTAATTGGCTGATTCTGATATATTTCACCTGGCAGCTCTGCTAGTTCTCCTTGGTTAACTTCCTACTACTGCTTTTCCTTCCTTTTCCCTTTCTGTATCCGCCCGGGCCAACTCCGCGCAAACACGCGCACACGCTGTGTGCATGTTTGCAAGAAATTTCCGAACTTTTAACAGTGTGCACCTTTGGTTTCAGGTTTTTAAATAGGACAACTGTCGACACACATCTTGCTATCCTGAGCAAGTCAGGGCAAACACAAGCCGCTGTGCTCCAATTAGCTTACAGCTTTTCTGACATACCCCCCCATGATGTCAACTATATTCTATTCTACTACTCACATATTCCTACACGTACACTCTTGGGACATGGCTCACATGCTGGGGAAAATTGGGATTCATTATCCTTATCCTCATTTGCATAGGATTGCCTAATAATGCATGGTTACATCTCTCACACTGAGCTTCCCCTCCTTAGCAATCACTACTCAGTGGCCATGTTGTCTTTAGCCTGCCATTCACCTGCATGGCAGGATAAGCTTTTTGGTGAAAATGCCTATTTTTGGCTATTTTTAAATTTTCTTGTTTTTTAAAGTGCCACACATTTGCGCGGTGCTGCGCTATGCTTAAACATCGGAGATCGGGGAAAAAAAGTTAGATTTTAATATTTTTAAACATTTATAAATGCCAATGGCCTTATATTTGGCCATTGGCATGCTTCCTCAACTGTATGCATCCTTTATTTGGAGCTGTCATAGCTCCGTTTAACTATTTGGAGAACGGTATTCCGTTACCAACAGAGTACATTTCTGCGGATAACACTAATCTTTCACGGACAGGTTAGTGTTTCCTGGATTGCAAATTTACCTAATTTGCATAGCTTTCAGCAGCAAATGAGAGGTCATTTGCATACCATGAGGCTGTCCGTGCAAGAGTACCTTTAGCAGCTCTCGTGCAGGCCCCTGCCGTCTGTACCTGGATCGCACGGCAGACATATTGCCGCCGTGAGCTCCTACACTCATCTTGCACTCAGTGCAAGCTTTCGTAAATCTGGGCCATTGTTAGAAACAGCAGTAAATATGTAAAGCCTTCATGATACAACCCTAATTTTCTGCACACTATTAAAGTTTTTGAATCAGCTTGGAAAGTGAAATAATGAATGCTATGGCAGAGGGGGTAAAGAAAAGAAAAATGTATCACAACTTATCTAAGGAAGAAAAGAAAGCCCTGAAAGAAATACAGGAGAATGGTAACATAAGAGTAATGAAGAGTGACAATGGGGGTACCTTAGTTTTAATGAAACAAGAGGAATATCTTACCTGTATAGAGAAAATGCTAGGTAACACTTTAGTATACAGATTAACAGACATGGTGGAGGTAGCTAAGAGCTACAGGAGTGTTTACTCTTTTTTTGTTTGAGAGTTTAATGAACAGTAATTTAGAGAAGGACCTTTACATTCACATAGACAATCCAAAAATAGGTTGCTTCTTTGGAATTCCTAAAACACATAAAAGTAAAACTTGTCCTCCATTTAGACCCATTGTATCTGCCCCAAATTATATTACAGAGGGCATTTCCTTATTGGAGGATTCTAAGTTAAATCCCATTGTACAACAAATGAATTCATACTTGAAAGACTCATGGGACTTTTTAAACAGTATCAGGGAACATACTTTAGTTTCAGCTTTTGATCCCACCACACAAGTGATGTTTAGTCTTGATGTTGTCTCTCTCTTCACCTGTATTCTCCACCTAGAGTGAGTGGAAGAAGTCAGAGAATATTTAAATAAATGTTCCACATTCACTAATTCTGAAAGCAACTTTTATTACGAATTAATAGATGTTTTATTAAATAATTTTTTTGTATTTAACAAAAAAAAAATGCAAACAAATTTGGGGGTTGCTATAGGGTCCCCTGCAGCACCATCTTTTGCAAACATTGTGATGGGTCATTAGGAATGTATTGTGTTGGAACCACTAGTCATGGAATAACATATTATAGTATTTAAGAGATTTATTGATGACTTGTTTTTTGTCATGAGTGGGGGTGTACAAAAAGTAAAAGTTTTTTTGGCACCCTTAATTCCAGATCAGGATACTTAAAATTTGTTCTGGGAGATGTGGGACTAAAAGTCCATTTTTGGATGTGATTCTGGAATGGGATGTTAAGCTTCATAAGTAAGATTTTTAGGAAAGAAACTTTCACTAACAGTTACTTGCATTATACCAGCATGCACCCTCATTGTATGAAGAATAACATTCCCAAAGGACAGCTCATAAGAGCTAGTCAAATGACAAGTGAAATGGGTGACTTTTTGAAGAAAATAAAATTTATTACTACCTTAATCCACAGTGGTGGTGATGCAGTAGTGTTGTCGCCTCATAGTAAGACGCTGTCCAGTTCGATTCTCAGCTAGAGCGTCTTCTGCGTGGAGACATGCGTGAATGGGCATACCTTCGTTGAAGGTAGTGCATCTGGGCTGGCAACTCGGCACGTAAAAATCAACTGCCAATCATTAGCGGACTGGAGTTCCACTGTGGCGACCCCTAACCAGGAAAAGCCAAAAGACACAACAAGAATTTATTGCTACCTTGTTTGTTGAAAGAGAGTATAGTAAGATCCTGTTGAAAGAGCAGGCTGAATATGTTACACAGAATAGGGACAGTCTCTTTCCAGCCATCCTTGAGCATGGGTATTCTAACATCAATACAAAACAGAACCATAACATGAACACATCTGATGTTGGTAATTTCTTTTGTTTGGACATGACGGTAGACAGTGGTATTATCAGAAATATAATTTCTGACAATTGAAAATTTTAGAGGGAAACAAAGACTTGCAATTTATAGTGGGGACCCAACCAAGGTTTGTATACAAAAATCAAAACAACTTAAAAAAATATTTTAGAAAGAGAAAGAAACAAATGTACAAATGTGCATATTGTTCTAACATCACACAGAAAGGATGGGGCATGTATAAGTGTGGAGACTGTAGCATATGTAGATACATTTATGAAGGTCCCTTAGTTAATTTAGAACATTTGTCTTATACTTTGAAAGTTCCAGGGCATTTTAACTGTAAGAGTAAAGGAATTGTATACATTGGTATGTGTGCATATTGTAGTGCATTCTTCATTGGTAGGACTACAAGAGCACTATGCACCAGAATAAAAGAACATTATTACAATATATCTTCCAGTTTGTTTTTTTGGTTCTTTGGTCATCCAGGAATATTTCAATGTTTTAAACTTACAGAGGAAATTAGCAGCTGCTATATGTTGTACGTTGCAAATTTCCCATGCTGTAGTCAAATTCTGATGTCAGCATGTAAGGCTTAAAACAGAACATTAGTTCACAATGGCTAAAACACAAATTCAAATTAAATAAGCAAGGATTCTTTTCTATATAGTCAAGATTGCTTGTAATATTAGAATGAGTAAGAGTAAACATCATATGAATATGCATATGCACAAGGAATGCAATATCTACTATGTACAATGTAAGATTAATAAAAGAGCAATACTGGTAAATTAAAATATATACATATGCTATAATTGTTAATAGAGAGCTGATATTTGAATAGATCTTTGATGGGAGATTTTAAAAATACAAGATATATAGATAAGGTAGAATATTAGTGGGAAAATAAGATGTAAAATATATTTAACTAACAAAGTGCTTTTAAGAAGGATGTCTGTTACATATACCTGCATATGACAGAAATGTGAATGTACAAGATCTCATATAATTTACACAGAAAATCATATAAAATATTTGAAAATAATCTGAAACTGTGAATTAAACATTGTAGCTTTTGAATACAATATAGACTGCACTTTTTTAACTCCATAGAAATAGCAAGACATTCTCTTCAGCCTCAAAAATATACATGTTCTTATAAAGTAGTTTAATAAGCTAAATGATTTTAAAATATTGCGATATGTGATGTGTTAAAGAGTATTACAGAAATTTGAGGTATAGACACTTGTACTTTAAAAACTAATTTGGAGCCTGTTAGAGCTATAAAATATGAGCATCGTTTAACATGATAACTATATATGTACATTGGTTTCTCTTGTATTATAGTTTAGTATGATAAGGTTACCTGTGACCTGCAGGTTTACAGATATCTTTAACATTTCAGGTTTCACTCTGTTATACTTATTTATTTAGAGATCTAGATATAATAATGTTGAATGAGTGACTAATTTATGAATATTTAATTGGTAATTTATACTACTATAACATAAATAGGTATATAATACACTATTCTTTGGATTATTTAATATTTGTGATTAATAGAAGAGGATTGTTAAACTTTAATCATTTATGAAGTAATAGGGAAATAGTTTAAAATGTCAAAATTTATAACTAAATTAATAGTCTGTTATTATTTGGATATATTTGTATATGTATATATATATATATATATATATATATATATGGTTCCCTATCAGAAGCCTGAAACACTATAAGCCTGAAAATCAAAATCCTGAAACCAAAAGCCTGAAAATTCAAAATCCCGAAAACCCAAAATCCTGAAACTCAAAATCCTGAAAACACAAAATGGACATACTGACGTCATTGTGGCTTTGCTATTGTTAGCCCTGTGGTGTTAGGTCATGCGTTGGGTTCAGGTAAGTGTCTTTGGTTTTATGTTAGGGTTAGGGGCGGTTTAAGTGAGTTAGGGTTAGGGCGCAAGTTAGGCATGTATGCAATAGTGACAAATATTGGGGTTAGTGGCGGTTTAAGTGAGTTAGGGTTAGGGCGCGGGTCAGGTGAGTGTGCAATAGTGACAGACCTTAGGGTTAGGGTCAGGGTCAGTTGGTAGATATAAGTGTCTTTATAGTTACATATTAGCATTATTTGTGTTTTCAGGATTTTGAGTTTCAGGATTTTGGGTTTTCGGGATTTTGAATTTTCAGGCTTTTGGTTTCAGGATTTTGATTTTCAGGCTTATAGTGTTTCAGGCTTCTGATAGGGAATATATATATATAATATTGTATTATAGTATATTAATTATTTGTAAGTCACAGTTTAAGTGTTGGCAGGCAGAGTGATAGTAGTTTAACTATTCAACAGGCAAACTTGGAACTTTTGTATCCATTGTAGGTTGTGTTTTAATAGCATTATATACAGTTATAGTTGCAGACTTGTATTTGTTTTTGTTATTTTTGAGATTTAGTAGTTTAGTTTGTAGAAAAGAAGCATTAAAACAATCAGGAATGTTAAGATAGTGTCCGAGGAATTTAATTAATTTATTTTTATTTTGACATTTGTTTACCAGCAATGTCCAACTGGATATGTGCCGATTTTCAGCAGATGGCTAGGGAGAAAAGTTGCAACAGGACATTAGCAAAATTACAAATTTACATTGATTACACAGACCTTCAACAGAAATTACAGGATTGCATTAGATTCTTATATATAATTAAATTAATATGGTGGAAAAGTATGTCATCTTTTAAAAGAAATCTTTTTTATATACACAGTATGGATAGTTTTAATCTATTATCTATCAATGTAAATGGATTAAATAATGGCAACAAAAGGAAATCATTAGCAAGCTATCAAAAATTAAATATAGGAGACATATATTCTTGCAAGTGACTCACTTGATAGATAAAGATATGCAATGTTTAAATAACGTAGGCTAAGAATTTTCAGATTTATAGAATCCTAGCATATATGATGAAATTAAAAGAGTTTAAGAGCTATCTAAAGGAACAAATTATTTTTTTTTTTATCTTTGAATGAAAATGGTCAGGTTAGTAATATCATACTATAGGATTCCTTAAAATGCATATTTAAGATAGAATGGGAAGATGGGCTAGTAATAAAATGAAAGAGTAGGATAAAGAGTTGTTAGAAATACAAGAAGAAATACAGAAAGCAAGGTCGGAGCAACAAACCAAGAAATTAGATAATACTGCAGTCATTAAAAATTAATGAGAAAATATCAAACAGTTTTAATGCATGAAGTTGAAGATAGCTGTAGAGAAAATAAATTTGCAGAGTTATGCTTTGACTTCAATTTGACATAGATTAGTTAATAGAAGTAAGATGTTAAGCAAAAAGGCACAAATCAATAATATCCAAAATCCTCATATTAATAAGCTCACCTCAGATATAGAGGACATGTTTACTATTTTCAATAAATTCCAAGATGATCTTAATAAAGATAAAAGTAATAATCTGATGATTACAAAATTGACAATTATTTAAAGAAAAATGTTACTAATAAACTTAATGACCAACAAATATTGCTGTTGAATAAACCTACTATCCTGGTAGATGTGAAAGAAGCTTTAAAAAAGGTAAAATGGTAATATTCCAGGGTTAGAGGGTTTAAGTATGGAATTTTATAGTCAATTTCTTTTAAATATTTTAAATTTACTGAGTGATGTTTTCAGGATAAGTCAGCGTGACAAAATAATTCCTCCCTCATTGAAATTTTCTGTAATCTCACCTGTACTTAAACAAAGAAAGCACAGCAAGTTACTCTCCTCATATAGACCTATTTCAGTATTAAATGTAGTCTATAATATTTACTTCCATTTTACCACAAGATTAACAGATATAGTAGATAAATTAACTAATAAAGATCAAACAGGATTTATAGTCAATAGATTAACATACAATAATATAAAGCAGAATTTATAGTCAATAGATTAACATACAATTATACAAAAAAAGGTAGTAACTATCTTAGATTTAACAAAAGGAATGAACAAGAAATTGGCATTAATTATCTTAGATACTGAGAGAGCCTTCGATTCTGTAGATTGGAACTACTTGTTTAAAACTTTAGAAGAGTTTACACTTTCAGAACAGTTTACTGGACTATTAAAAGACTATATAGAGACTCCAAAGCATATGTTAAAATTAGATCTTACATCTCTCAAGAATTCACTTAAAAGAAAGGCACAAAACAAGGGTATCTTTTGTCCCCTTTACTACTTCCATTAGTTATCAAACCTTTAGCTAATAGTATAAGAACCAATGAAAAATAAACTGATGGATTCTCAGTTAAAAGAGATTGTCAATCTAAACTGCAACATTTTGCAGATGATATTTTACTAAAATAGGAGATTTAAATTATTCAATCAAAGAAATAGATGAGGAAATTGAAGTTTCAAGAAGTATTGCTGCTGAGATTTAATACTAAAACTGAAACTTTAGAGTTAAATAAATTACTAAATAGCAAAATTAAAAATAAATATAAATGTAATTAAGAAGGAAAAGAATTAAAAGATTTAGGAATAAAAATCTATCAAGATGTGAGTAAGATTATTAATAATAATTTTGAAAAAATAATTGCAGAAGTCTTACTTCTTATTAAAAAATTGAATGATTTTTTTTTTTTTTACTTTTTAGGATATGTTAGCACTTATTCAAATGATACATCACCCAAGATTATAAATATATTGCATTCAATAGCTTTAACACCTGACAAAAATGTTTAAAGAAAATGGAAACAATGTTAACTTCATTCTTATGGTATCTGAAAAAGCTGATAACTGCTTAAAGAAATCATATAAGATTATGGGAGTATGGTGGTATTAGCTTCAAAGATGTGGACTTTTACTCTGTTGCAAATCATATAAGATTATGGGAATATGGTGGTATTAGCTTCAAAGATGTGGACTTTTACTCTGTTGCTGCACATTTTAACTTTATTAAACTCTGAATAATCTTCCCCGGGATTCATGAAGCTTGTGCCAGGCGCAGGCGTAGCGTAAGCGGTATAATGCCAAACATAGCCGCCGAGCGATTCAGGTACGATCCAATTCCACGTGCACTACCAACATACACCAGATCTGCACAGCCCTCAGCTTAGGTATGCTAATCACCCCATGCGTAGTGCCGCACCATGCAAATGAAGGTACATATTGATTCATGAAGTGGTGCAGGCGTAGCGTAAACCCACAGAAATGTAAACCAAAAAAACATGGTTTACATTTTTCCAAACAGAACATTGGAGCTATGAAAGCGGACAAGACTCATGTATTACAAAGTTAACATATGCCAATGGCTACATATACAGGCAATGGCATAAGAAAAGATGCATAACACCTAAAAAACAACATTTAATGTCAAGTCCACAGTAACGCAAAGTACAACCGCAGGGCATGTGTGCGCAAACGGGAACACAAAGAAAATATATACAAATGTCATAAAATCACAATGTAATACAAATCATGATTTCACCATAATACTCAATGGTATGCATGGTACACCACAACCAAGCTGCAAGGGTTGCTAATGGTCTGTGACAGTGTTTGGCGCGGTAACTAGGAATTAGTAGTCAATGCCATGCAAATGAGGCAGGCAATAGTGAATCACAAACATCCAGCCAGACTAACAATGTACCATACGGTGCAGCGCTACAACCCTGAGGAGTGGCTTAGAGGTATACATGACATCAGCATTGGGGTGTGCCACCTTAGCTGTAAGCACATTGGAGCAATGCAAATCCGGCCTGGCCGTTGCTAAGCAAAGCCGTAGGACAGGGGTGGGGAGGTAGGTATAGCATCGTTTAGCTGAGAGCACATATGGTGCTGAAAGCACATGCATACGGGGAGGAAAACGTGCCCGAAACCTGGTAAGTGGACGCATGCGCCGCGCACCATAGCTCAAACAGGAAGGTCAGGGGAAGAAAATAAGGAAATGCTGCAGTAGGGTAATTGGAGTACAACTGAGCAATTAACACCTATTAACTCACAGCGGGCAATCAACGGCAGCTGACAAGTCTGCTCGCAGAAACCTGCAAAACAGGATAGGGGAGGTGTCGGATTGCAAAGAAAAGAGAACTGTCATAGCACAGCAAACAAACCTGCAGTAGACCGGCTAAAGAACACATTACGCAAGATAAGCCAGGTGTAGGAAAGTACAAATTAAATCAGGCTGCTGGATGCATGCCAGAAAATGGGAGGTGAAACATGAAGAAATGTAAAGGGAAGGACAAGAGGTAATCCACGGCAGCCAAATGTAATTCAACACCAAAGGCACCACAATAGTAGTTCCTGTCATAAAACACATAAGATACCCTGTAGCTACGATCGTACGTACACACCCTATGACATCATCGGTGTTCACAGCACAATAGTATAATGCGTGAAAGCACCCCACATACCTGTGTATTCCCAAACACTGCACCATAGGTGTAAACATACGGGGAACTTTTACAATGTACATGTTGGGAGCTGCCATAGCTGTGATTCATCACCATGTGTTAGAGACTGACGGTGTTGTGGAGGATGATGCTGACAACCACCGCAGGCCCCGGAGGAGGAGAAGAGTGTTCAGACCAAGGGTAACCTACCAGGGGCTACATGATCTGGAGATAGTAGAGCATTACAGGGTGGACAGGGACATCTTACAGCAAATAGTTGAGCTGTGCCGGCCATGCCTGAGATCCAGAAACAACAGAGGGGAACCCATCCCAGTGGACAAGAAGGTATGTGCAAGCTTGCGAATACTAGCCACAGGTACCTCTCAAAGGTCAACTGGAGATATAATGGGGATCTCATAGGCATCAGCATCCAGGGTACTACACCAGTTCCTGGATGCCATGTTACCACATGCCAATGAGCATATATACTTCCCCCGAACTCAGGAGGAGTTGGCCAGCAATATGCGTCCCTTCCGCCATGTGGCACACTACCCGGAGGTACTGGGTGTGATAGACTGCACGCACATGCATATAAAGTCACCACCCAGTGAGCATGAGAGGCGCTACATAAACTGCAAGGGATACCACTCCATCAACTGCCAGGTTGTGTGCAATATCACGGATGTGTGTGCTGGCTGCCCTGGAAGCTACCATGACTCCCACATCTGGCATGCCGCACAGCTGTATCAGGTATTTGTCAGGGGGGACATCCCACATGGCCACCTTGTGGGGGATGCTGGCTATGCACTGGAGCCGTGGATGATGATTCCCATCAGAAATGCAAACACACCCATGCAATAATGCCATAATGAGGCACACGCACAAACCAGAATCATCATAGAACGTATGTTTGGTTTGCTGAAATCACGGTTCCATTGCTTGGACATATCTGGTGGAGCCTTGCAGTACTCTCCAGGCACGTCTGCCCACATCCTCATAGTATGTGCCATGCTACATAATATGATCCTGCGGAAACAGCTGCAGCAGTGACAAAATGGTGAAGGCCCTCACAGCCCACCGCAATTGCCAAGGCCATCACAGGCACAGAGGGATTCAGACCACGAACACCCTGTGCCAGCCCTAATAGGCAGATGGAGGCATGCCCAATTTGCCTATGCCTTGGCAAAGAGGGAACATATAGCACATACTCTGACAGTGTAGGCCCCTATTGACTGACACACCTCTCCACCTGCACACACAGTAAAATGGATGGCACACACACGACCACCTGTAAATTGTAATGTATAGGTGGCCTACTGTGTGAATCCTACATAGGAAGCCCTCAACCATTGTACACACAACAGCTATTGGAACAAGGAATGTCAACACCTGAACAGTACACGCACCTATCAGCATATGTTGGTACTGTGTGTATAGGTTCCTAGGTATATCGGTAGGTACACGCCCGATTGTCAGAGGCCATTCATCAATCGAGGCAAACAGTGTCTGCTGTCGCCACCACATCGAGTAACCAACTGTCGCTCAGTGGAGCAGAGCCAATTGCGGGATCCATGTGTGTAATCACTGTTCCCCACAAACTCTGCATGGATTCCCTGGTGTGTCAATGAGGGGCTCCATATAATGTAATTATGGATGTAGTGGCAAAGCATGGGTTGTACCCATGATAGGTATCTGTCACCCCAGCATGCTCCACCTATGGTTGTGTGAAGGTGTAGCACATTATAGTGTGTGGCTCACTGTGACATACATACCCAATGCTGGAGCACATCCATTAAACATCACTTGGACATACCATTAATAGGTCTCATCCATATGTAAACTAACTGAGTTACCCATTTGATCGCAGTATGGAGTAACAGTTATAGTACAGTCCACATACAAAACGCCATAACACGTGTACAAATACCAGATGCCCAAGTGGTAAATGCAGTGACTGTCGTGAATGTTCCTGGTCCCTCATCCTGCAAGGGATGTAACGTAATCCCGAAGGCACGAATAATGCATGTTGGATGCAGGTCATCAGATCATGTTTAGCACATGTTAGTGGGAATATGCATTGCCAAGTGCTGGTAAGCGTCGTTTAAATATGACTATATGGATATGCGCAAAACAGGGCTAAGCTTCTCTGAATATCACGCAGATCACTGTCAATGATGTCCAGAACAGGTGAAACCAGCATTATTCACACCTGTACTAATAGTGCCTGCTCTAAAGGGTAAAATGACCACTGCCAGGAGTAGAACACACAATCATGTACACAATCACCTAACACTAAGATACCCAAGATGTACCAACGGCAGATGTGTAATTTGACAGGTTCAAACACAAATGTGCAGAGTCCAGGTAACAGTATACACCGACTTGCACACAATGAAAGGTGTATTCTGCCTGTCACTCTCTCTGTCATATATATATATACATATATATATATATATATATATATATATATATATATATATATATATATATATATATATACATAATAGAGATAGAAAAGGTGATAGAGAGATATATGTTGATATACACGGATTCACCTATATCTGCAAATATGTAGATAGACCAACGGCATGTACACAACCATGGAGCTACAAATAAATAGGATACTGCCAACTATGGAATGTGTCACATACCAACACGTCTAATCACGAGGCTAAAAGACCGAAAGAACACAGAACCGGAACACTAGAACCACGTGTAATATTATCACGATATTAAGGGACATTTAGTTATCGCTGCTGGTGTTGCGGTCCACATAAGTACTGTGTTCAACTGTGTTTGTGATTGCCATAGTCTGTGTATGTGTGTGTTGAGGGTGCCATGTGCATTTCCGTGGGACTGTAATGTGTGTGTGTGTGTGTGTGTGTGTGTGTGTGTGTGTGTGTGTGTGTGTGTGTGTGTGTGTGTTTGCATCCTGTGTCTGTTAGTGCTAACTTGGAGGTAGATCATTACGGTAGGTGTGGTTATAGCTGGCCTTAGGCATACGGTTACCACCTGTCCCACTTTAAGAGGGACACCCCCTCCCTGGGCAGTTGTGTCCTCACAAATAATATTAAAAAAGGGCAAATGTACAAGATTGTAGGACATAATTATGTCCCATATATTATGTAATAGTTGCATTAAATAGTTATGCCTGTATCTAAAAAACATAAATGTTACAAGAAACATGATAAGTAGCTAAAGTGCTACAAGAATAAGTACGTATTCAGGATAAAAGTATGTGCTATCCTGTGTACTGACCGTGGGTATGTGTCGGCCTGTAAACACTGATGTGTGTCCTGCAAATGTCCCACTATGGCCATTTGAAAACGTGGCAACCCATGCCAAAGAGGTTCAGTCACCAACACAACTGCAATGAGTGCAAATATCTGTGACAGAAATACACGGGACAGCTGTCATTTAGTAACATTCCTTTACATATTGCTGTATTTCCGGAGGTATGGAAGTATCGACCTCACCTGCATACTATATAGAAACCAATTAACAATGGCCCAATGTATAAGCCCGTAACAACCATAGTTTCAGTCTATTAACTGATACGTCTTCAATTAGGGAAGGAGCCCACACACACATATATGGAATAAGTAGAAATGCAGTCCCCACAAACCTGTATATGCTATGTACACCCACCTACATCGCCCACACACGAAACAATAGCAATACAGACTGCAATAACATCACAACCATCCACTCACTCAATTACATCTGCAGAAGCGCTAACATACCTTGTGAGAAACAAATTTATAAAGGCGCCATGTGAAATCGTAGCTGTTGTATAATGGAACAGATGGCGATGTTACAGGTTTTGTTTGCAATAGTCCCTTATCAGACAGTTGAGATGACAGGTACACTCACATGTAGAACCACATACTCTAGCCATCACACACAATCCCCGGGGGACATGAATCCAAAATATCCATGTCAATACAAAAAGCAGTTGCAATTACACACAACAAAACACATACAGGCCGTCTCCCCAAAGGTAGGGCAAAAGGGCAACGCCCAAGTGGAGAATTCAATTATACTCCACTGTTGCCGCGTAATTGGTGACTGGAGTAGCTGTACAGCTGATGTGCGTGTAATAATTTACTCAGGAACACCAATTGGCGGCAGGAAACCACATGTTACAGGTATCGACGTATATAAGGATGACGTGCCAGACATTCAAACAGTATGTTCATACCATAGAACCGTTTAAACAGTAAAGGTGTAAGAGAGATATGTACGAAAGTTTGGAATGCTAACAAGGTATGTAGAACACTCAGTATGTTAGTGTATGTATAGCCTGTTTTGTATTAATTAAAAGTGTCCGCAATGCATAAAGTGGGAAAAGGTATTATGTAGTGATGTCTTGCTGAGCATAGTAACACTTGTAGAAATTGTGTGTCCTGCTGTGGGCCACAAAATTTAAATATCACAGACACCACAAGGGATGCTACATGAGGGCTTTAAACAGAACAATTCCACACCACCCACCGTCAGTGGTAGGGTATGTCCAACAAGTATGTGCCATAGCAGGGGATACTATATGATGATATAACTGTCACAGTAGGCATGTGTATGGGCATATAATGACAATAACATGCCAAAGGTGGTCCTGCTGTGCACGTATGCTTTGCATTATGGGATAATATGTAAAATATGTGTAATGTACAGTATTGTAGGTAGATATGTCAGATATTCTACAGGGCATAACAGTTATATCATGCAAACAAAAGGTATCATCTACTGGCATGTACAATACACAGTAACAGGATACATATGGCTTGTAGTCATAGGACACTGTAACAGCATGATAGCTAATCAAAATGGAAGAGCTACTCAATTAACCATGCACAAAGGACATGTAATAGCTTCACAGGTTCATAGTGAGGTACTATGCTGTCTGGCAAGTCTATGTGTAAGCCCAACTACAGTGTTTACACCAGCGGCACCTCTCTAGGGTAGTGTGCTGTCTGTGAACAGCAGAGCCATGTGTTACCTGCACCTCTGCACAGTACATCCACTGCAGTGATCCCTGGCATACATGTGTGTTTCCCATCCATCAAGTGAGGTATCTCATAGACAGTGCTACTGAGTGTCCCTGCGTGATGTACATAGGAATCATGTTCCAAAGCATGGTGAGTGTCTGGTTTGGGAATGTAACCCTCAAGAACATCCCCCTCATGGTTGCGTTTGTGCACATATCCATGAGCATGTTGCTCTCAGTGGCTTTTGCTTATGTCGCTTATGTGGAGTATATCCATGAATATTGTTGTGGACATGGGTCCTGTATGTTCAGCAGAGGTCACCCCTGAGTATGCAGTATGCAAATGTGTACAGTCATGGTGTCCATAGTTCTGCCGCATACGTCAACCTTCGGAGCTCAATAATCCTCATGGTGTGTTAATGTGGTATGTATAGCCATTGCTGTTCTGTAAGGTACACCCTAAATGGGGTGTTGTACCCTTGAATGTATGTATATGTCAGGAGTTTAGAGGTACAATGGGTGCCTTTGTTCCAGCTACAAACCCAGTACAGATAAGGGTGGCCACGTAGAAGGATATCCACGCCACATTGGAAATATGGTTATCAAAGGAGTGGGTGCTACATACGTGTGTACTAAGATCCAGTATAATGTCACATGTATGTAGGGGACTACCACCTATGTGATATTCAGTGGGTGATTGGTGTAATCCAAAGGGGATGTTCATGCACCATGTGTCATGCAGCTTGAGGCCATGTTATCGACATCAGGTATCCGTCAAAGTGACACCCTTATGGAGGGAATCTGTATCAGCTGGTGGATCAATCATGGTGCCCTGTATGCAGTTGTCTGGAAACCTAGTCATTGAAAGTCCCTCTGTGCCAGCCTGTACCTCAGGGAAGCATATACCGAACATGGGCTCTATGACTGAGGACTGTGGTATGCCAAGTGTAACTGAAATACAGTAGGTACTACAGTATGCTACCCTCATTGTGTGGCTCCTGTTCATGAGCCACTTTGCATAACATCCTGAGACATAGGGGTCGATGTGCAGGTGGATGTGTATGTTGTCAATACCAGAATTGAGAACGGTGCTGAAAGCCAATGAGAGGACAATGTAGGCTGTGTGGACCCCCTTACCATCATCAACTACCCTGGTAACTGTATCAAAGGAGTCCATCAGGTGTAGGAGCCATGGTCTGGCCCTAACAAGTCCAACCTGGGTGGCATCAAAGGTCTGGAGCCCACCAATGTCTCTGTGAATGACTTCCATGATGATGTGCCCCATAGCCTTGCAGAACAGTCCAGTCAGGCGTATAGGGCAAAAGTCCCT
Organism: Protopterus annectens; assembly: GCF_019279795.1. NCBI lineage: Eukaryota > Metazoa > Chordata > Ceratodontiformes > Protopteridae > Protopterus > Protopterus annectens. The sequence goes on from NC_056730.1 coordinate 996,686,546, forward strand.
CTGGTTCATTGTGGCACCACCTGTGTGGAGTGTGATAACTGTTGCTGTGTACCATTCAGGGGCCACAATGTCTGATACAAGGCTATTAGTGAATCTGGTGGCCAAGAGGGGAGACATGCCGTTCTGAGGTTTGTGTAAATCACAGCCTGGGATGTTGGACGGTCACATGGAGTCTGTGTTCCAGGCCTTGGAGAGAGCAGGTTGGAACTGTTTAGTTGTGACCGCAGGGACCCCGCAATGTTCCTGCATGGATTATGGCCCTGTAGGGAGTGAGAGGGTGTAAAGTTAGCATTGAACCCATCCGCCAGGATGTTGCCAACATCACTCAGTTCTGTAATGTTCCTGAGTAACCGTAGTATGTCAGAGCAGATGTGGGTATTGCCATTGACTACTGACATACCTACATTATGCTTTGTGGTACACCCTGGAATGTATTGCAGTAATGTTAATGTAGCTAGGTTAGGAGGATGTGATAAGGGATCCCGGAGCCCTACTGAGGCTGACCAATGAGCTACCCCACCCATGGAATTGTACTCCACTTGGCAGCAGCCTCCACCTTTTGTTGTACATTATGTCCATGGAATTGGACCCCCAGAGTGGCGTCCGTTATCTGGTGGGTACCATCATGGCTCTGTTTGGAATAGCATGATCCATGCAGTCATGTAAGTGCTAATGAAGTGCACTGGGGTATGTTTCAGCATTTGTATGTGAATTGTCCATCTGCACGGGTGTCATGACGTTTACTACTGCTGTCATAAGACATCTGTAGCAGGCGTTGTGCTAATCTTGTACTGTGTATGCCGTGAAGGGTGTGGTGCCAGGATGTGGATAACAAAGGTGATTAACATATGTTCGGAAACTACCAACGAGGGGATAACCACAGGTGTGGAACACCAGTGACATGTTGGTAATGTCCGTGTCTAGGATATTGTTGATCTTGGTTGTGGTGTGTATGGGTTGATCCAGCTGAGTGGAGATTATGAATCCTGGACAGCGTTGGCCTAATGTGTCGGTACATGAGTAGCTATTCCAGTTAAGTGTGGGATAGTGTCAGTTGCACATCAGTAGTACCTGTCTGAACCCTATTGTCCAGTACACAAAGAAATGAGGGCTGGTAACCATGGGGTATGTTGTTGAATCCATAGCATGTTACAATGTGTATAGTAGTTCTGGCCACAGTTAGTTGCACGTGGATCACCTCTGATGCATTATGCTAAGTAACCAGCCAGGAGGTGTGTACAACATAGTGAAATATGGGCACACCTCAGCCGTGGGTGATCCGGTCTGGGTTGCATGACTGAGAGGTGTGGTTTGCGTATAACCTGTCAGTGCAGGTGTGCTCTGCAGAGCCTAGAGGCAGGTCCCAGTCACTGCAGAGATATTGAAGTGGTCCATTATAAGGAGTGCCTTGCCTGCGTGCGTCAGAGATGATGTCAAGCATTGAGTCACATGACCCCATGTTTTGCTTGCCTGTTCCCATTCTGGTGGTGAATGTTATTGGAAACTGTGCAAGACAGGCAGTATAGGAGCAGCAAGAACCTTACATGTTATCTGTACTCGCAGGGCTGACAAGTGCAGGTCATCTCTGCCAAAGCATCCTGTTTTGTTGACCATGTCATTCAAAGCGGACAGATACTGGATGCCTGTGGAATGACAGCAGAAGCATAGGCAACTGTTGAAGTGAAACAGTCAGTTGTTGTACAGTGGTATCTAGTCTGGATGAATGCAGAATTCTCCCCAGGGCTTGGCAGATACCTTCTGGGCTACAAGACCGGAGAGCTATTGCATGTCCCTGCACACGTAGTCTGGAAGTTACATCTCAGGGCAGTCACACTAACATGGAGAATGACAGTCAAATTGTACCTGGTGAGGTGTGGCATGGGTGCATAGGTTATGTTGCAGAACCAGTTATCCGACACTTGTGTAGCCTGCTGAGTGGGACATCAGTGTGACCGCCTACAGAGTCACCCATGACTGGTGTGTTGGGTATGTTATAACACCCTATTGTCTGTATTTGATAGGCACACATGAGTCTGTGGGCTATAAGTAATTGTTGTTGTGTTTGGTGATGGGGGCTGCCTCTGTTGCCTACACAGAGTATGGAGAGGTTCTGCAAATGTCGTACTCATGCTATGTGTGGCCTGTGGTAGAGGAGATCTTGTGAGACTATGTGATGAGTGGGGTGTGTTGCAAATGTTACACGTCCCCACATGAATGTCAGGTTCAGTCTGGGTTGGTGAGAACATTACCCCCAGCATGGCTACATATGTGCATCTCCCACAGGCTGTAGTGTCATATGTTGGGAGGTGAGCATTGACTGTGTACATGAGACAATTGCTCTATCACATGTTCACCATATGCATCATATAGACAGGCAATAGCACTGGTGCGTGACAGTTGGACATGCCTGTATATTCAACCATGTCTCACAAGATATGTGAGTTACGTGTGTACAACAGCTGTTGTACTGAAAGCAAGCTGGAAATGAAAGGACAGACAGCGTACTTGTAAGAAATTAGTTGGAATGGGTGCTATAGTAATTAGTACCTCATGAAGTGCTGACACATTCTGAACAAGTGCTGAGCATGAATATGCAATACAGATAGGGTGTTGGATAATATCAGCCCACTGCAACCCACAACTGGAGACGACAGTCATAATTGGAGGCACTGCACTATTAACCTTCAGAGTATGGTCTGCAAGTCTATGAACCTTTATCAACGTAGATGTTAGCAGTACAGAAGTAGATGACAGTACCGATGATTTCACACTGCATAGCATACCTGTGACAGGTCATAGGACATCATCACCCATACCATGTTCCAGCTACACTGAGTATACTAGATGTACCTTTGTATGTCACAGGTGTTTTCTACCAGTGGCCTGTTGACAGAATCAACACTACAAAAGGTGTCAGAGTGACATGTGCATATCACACCAGTGGCAGCTACAGTAAAACAGGGTTAATGTTTTGTACTCCCCCCTCATTGTAGCCCATACCACACAGACAAATGGGAGGCATCTATGTATGTAAGGATGTGAATGGCCATGACCTAGGATCAAAAGCTGTCTCATTGTTGTGGACAACATACAGAATGGGCTTTGTGGGTGAGGTGTGTGACATATATGCACAATCTGACAGCTGATAATAGCATTGTTACCGCTAGGTGAATAACCCTGTACCCATTAACTACCACCTAGGCAGCGGTCAACATTATGGACACTGTGTAAGGGATGGTGCTGTGCAGTTCACCTCCCTGAGTTGGTGATGTTTCCAGGCCTATTAGGTAGTCATACGAGGCACCCATGTCATGACAGGGTGCCATCCATGAGCATGGAGATCATTGGACTGGCATACTCAGCACTCGGGTGACCGATATCGGATCACATATCAGCTTTAAGGGGTATTGGCCATGCGTGGATGGGCGATACCAGCCCTCACAATCCTCACCTCCACTATGTAGCATGCTGGCTACCCTCGGCTATATAAGGATGATCGTGCCAGACGTTCAAGCAATATATTTCATACCATAGAACCGCTTTAAACAGTAAAGGTGTAAGAGAGATATGTACTGAAAGTTTTGGAATACTAACAAGGTATAATAGAACACTCAGTATGTTAGTGTGGCCATATATAGCCGTTTGCACATATTAATTAAAAAGTGTCCGCAATGCGCCAAAAAGTAGGAAAAGGTATTATCATTGTAGTGATGTTCCTTGCTGAGCATAGTAACACTTGTAGAAATTGTGTGTCCTGCTGTGGGCCACAAAAATTTAAATATCCACAGACACCACAAGGGATTATACATGAGGGCTTTAAACAGAACAATTCCACACCACCACAATCGTCCAGTGGTAGGGTATGTCCAACAAGTATGTGCCATAGCAGGGGATACTATATGATGATATAACTGTCACAGTAGGCATGTGTATGGGCATATAATGACAATAACATGCCAAAGGTGGTCCTGCTGTGCACGTATGCTTTGCATTATGGGATAATATGTAAAATATGTGTAATGTACAGTATTGTAGGTAGATATGTCAGATATTCTACAGGGCATAACAGTTATATCATGCAAACAAAAGGTATCATCTACTGGCATGTACAATACACAGTAACAGGATACATATGGCTTGTAGTCATAGGACACTGTAACAGCATGATAGCTAATCAAAATGGAAGAGCTACTCAATTAACCATGCACAAAGGACATGTAATAGCTTCACAGGTTCATAGTGAGGTACTATGCTGTCTGGCAAGTCTATGTGTAAGCCCAACTACAGTGTTTACACCAGCGCACCTCTCTTAGGGTAGTGTGCTGTCTGTGAACAGCAGAGCCATGTGTTACCTGCACCTCTGCACAGTACATCCACTGCAGTGATCCCTGGCATACATGTGTGTTTCCCATCCATCAGTGAGGTATCTCACAGACAGTGCTACTGAGTGTCCCTGCGTGATGTACATAGGAATCATGTTCCAAGCATGGTGAGTGTCTGGTTTGGGAATGTAACCCTCAAGAACATCCCCTCATGGTTTGCGTTTGTGCACATATCCATGAGCATGTTGCTCTCAGTGGCTTTTAGCTTATGTCGCCATGTGGAGTATATCCATGAATATTGTTGTGGACATGGGTCCTGTATGTTCAGCAGAGGTCACCCCTGAGTATGCGGTATGCAAATGTGTACAGTCATGGTGTCCATAGTTCTGCCGCTTGTCAACAACCTTCGGACTCAATAATCCTCATGGTGTGTTAATGTGGTATGTATAGCCATTGCTGTTCTGTAAGGTACACCCTAAAAAGAGGTGTTGTACATTTGAATGTATGTATATGTCAGGAGTTTAGAGGTACAATGGGTGCCTTTGTTGGCTACAAACCCAGTACAGATAAGGGTGGCCACGAGAAGGATATCCACGCCACATTGGAAATATGGTTATCAAAGGAGTGGGTGCTACATACGTGTGTACTAAGATCCAGTATAATGTCACATGTATGAGGACTACCACCTATGTGTGATATTCAGTGGGTGATTGGTGTAATCCAAAGGGGATGTTCATGCACCATGTGTCATGCAGCTTGAGGCCATGTTATCGGCATAAGGTATCCGTCGCAGTGACACCCTTGTGGTGGGAACCTATATCAGCTGGTGGATCAATTATGGTGCCTTGTATGCTGTTGTCTGGAAACCTAGTCATTGAAAGTCCCTCTGTGCCAGCCTGTACCTCAGGAAGCATATACCCAACATGGGCTCTATGGACTGAGGACTGTGGTATGCCAAGTGTAACTGAAATACAGTAGGTACTACAGTATGCTACCCTCATTGTGTGGCTCCTGTTCATGAGCCACTTTCATAACATCCTGAGACATGGGTCGCATGTGCAGGTGGATGTGTATGTTGTCAATACCAGAATTGAGAACGGTGCTGAAAGCCAATGAGGAGGACAATGTGGGCTGTGTGGACCCTTACCATCATCAACTACCCTGGTAACTGTATCAAAGGAGTCCATCCAGGTGTGGAGCCATGGTCTGGCCCTAACAAGTCCAACCTGGGTGGCATCAAAGGTCTGGAGCCCACCAATGTCTCTGTGAATGACTTCCATGATGATGTGCCCCATAGCCTTGCAGAACAGTCCAGTCAGGCATTATAGGGCAAAAGTCCCTCTGGTTCATTGTGGCACCACCTGTGTGAGTGTGATAATTGTTGCTGTAGTTCCATTCAGGGGGCCACAATGTCTGATACAAGGCTATTAGTGAATCTGGTGGCCAAGAGGGGAGACATGCCGTTCTGAGGTTTGTGTAAATCACAGCCTGGGATGTTGGACGGTCACATGGAGTCTGTGTTCCAGGCCTTGGAGAGCAGGTTGGAACTGTTTGGTTGTGACCGCAGGGACCCATAATGTTCCTGCATGGATTATGGCCCTGTAGGGAGTGAGAGGGTGTAAAGTTAGCATTGAACCCATCCGCCAGGATGTTGCCAACATCACTCAGTTCTGTAATGTTCCTGAGTAATCAGAGTATGTCAGGAGCAGATGTGGGTATTGCCATTGACTACTGACATACCTACATTATGCTTTGTGGTACACCCTGGAATGTATTGCAGTAATGTTAATGTAGCTAGGTTAGGAGGATGTGATATGATCCCGAGCCCTACTGAGGCTGACCAATGAGCTACCCCACCCATGGAATTGTACTCCACTTGGCAGCAGCCTCCACCTTTGTTGTACATTATGTCCATGGAATTGGACCCCAGAGTGGCGTCCGTTATCTGGTGGGTACCATCATGGCTCTGTTTGGAATAGCATGATCCATGCAGTGATCTAAGTGCTAATGAAGTGCACTGGGGTATGTTTCAGCATTTGTATGTGAATTGTCCATCTGCACGGGTGTCATGACGTTTACTACTGCTGTCATAAGACATCTGTAGCAGGCGTTGTGCTAATCTTGTACTGTGTATGCGTGTGAAGGGTGTGGTGCCAGGATGTGGATAACAAAGGTGATTAACATATGTTCGGAACTACCAACGAGGGGATAACCACGGTGTGGAACACCAGTAACATGTTAGTAAATGTCCGTGTCTAGGATATTGTTGATCTTGGTTGTGGTGTGTATGGGTTGATCCAGCTGAGTGGAGATTATGAATCCTGGACAGCGTTGGCCTAGTAATGTCGGTACATGAGTAGCTATTCCAGTTAAGTGTGGGATAGTGTCAGTTGCACATCAGTAGTACCTGTCTGAACCCTATTGTCCAGTACACAAAGAAATGAGGCTGGTAACCATGGGGTATGTTGTTGAATCCATAGCATGTTACAATGTGTATAGTAGTTCTGGCCACAGTTGGTTGCACGTGGATCACCTCTGATGCATTATGCTAAGTAACCAGCCAGGAGGTGTGTACAACATAGTGAAATATGGGCACACCAGCCGTGGGTGATCCGGTCTGGGTTGCATGACTGAGAGGTGTGGTTTGCGTATAACCTGTCAGTGCAGGTGTGCTCTGCAGAGCCTAGAGGCAGGTCCCAGTCACTGCAGAGATATTGAAGTGGTCCATTATAAGGAGTGCCTTGCCTGCGGCGTCAGAGATGATGTCAAGCATTGAGTCACATGACCCCATGTTTTGCTTGCCTGTTCCCATTCTGGTGGTGAATGTTATTGGAAACTGTGCAAGACAGGCAGTATAGGAGCAGCAAGAACCTTACATGTTATCTGTACCGTGAGGGCTGACAGAATTGCGCAGGTCATCTCTGCCAAAGCATCCTGTTTTGTTGACCATGTCATTCAAAGCGGACAGATACTGGATGCCTGTGGAATGACAGCAGAAGCATAGGCAACTGTTGAAGTGAAACAGTCAGTTGTTGTACAGTGGTATCTAGTCTGGATGAATGCAGAATTCTCCCCAGGGCTTGGCAGATACCTTCTTCATAGGGGCTACAAGACCGAGAGCTATGCATGTCCCTGCACACGTAGTCTGGAAGTTACATCTCAGGGCAGTCACACTAACATGGAGAATGACAGTCAAATTGTACCTGGTGAGGTGTGGCATGGGTGCATAGGTTATGTTGCAGAACCAGTTATCCGACACTTGTGTAGCCTGCTGAGTGGGACATCAGTGTGACCGCCTACAGAGTCACCCATGACTGGTGTGTTGGGTATGTTATAACACCCTATTGTCTGTATTTGATAGGCACACATGAGTCTGTGGGCTATAAGTAATTGTTGTTGTGTTTGGTGATGGGGGCTGCCTCTGTTGCCTACACAGAGTATGGAGAGGTTCTGCAAATGTCGGTATCATGCTATGTGTGGCCTGTAGTAGAGGAGATCTTGTGAGACTATGTGATGAGTGGGGTGTGTTGCAAATGTTACACGTCCCCACATGAATGTCAGGTTCAGTCTGGGTTGGTGAGAACATTACCCCCAGCATAGCTACATATGTGCATCTCCACGGCTGTAGTGTCATATGTTGGGAGGCATTGACTGTGTACATGAGACAATTGCTCTATCACATGTTCACCATATGCATCATATAGACAGGCAATAGCACTGGTCGTGACAGTTGGACATGCCTGTATATTCAACCATGTCTCACACAAGATATGTGAGTTACGTGTACAACAGCTGTTGTACTGAAAGCAAGCTGGAAAATGAAAGGACAGACAGCGTACTTGTAAGAAATTAGTTGGAATGGGTGCTATAGTAATTAGTACCTCATGAAGTGCTGACACATTCTGAACAAGTGCTGAGCATGAATATGCAATACAGATAGGGTGTTGATAATATCAGCCCACTGCAACCCACAACTGGAGACGACAGTCATAATTGGAGGCACTGCACTATTAACCTTCAGAGTATGGTCTGCAAGTCTATGAACCTTTATCAAGCGTAGATGTTAGCAAGGTGGTACAGAAGTAGATGACAGTACCGATGATTTCACACTGCATAGCATACCTGTGACAGGTCATAGGACATCATCACCCATACCATGTTCCAGCTACACTGAGTATACTAGATGTACCTTTGTATGTCACAGGTGTTTTCTACCAGTGGCCTGTTGACAGAATCAACACTACAAAAGGTGTCAGAGTGACATGTGCATATCACACCAGTGGCAGCTACAGTAAAACAGGGTTAATGTTTTGTACTCCCCCCTCATTGTAGCCCATACCACACAGACAAATGGGAGGCATCTATATGTATGTAAGGATGTGAATGGCCATGACCTAGGATCAAAAGCTGTGTCTCATTGTTGTGGACAACATACAGAATGGGCTTTGTGGGTGAGGTGTGTGACATATATGCACAATCTGACAGCTGATAATAGCATTGTTACCGCTAGGTGAATAACCCTGTACCCATTAACTACCACCTAGGCAGCGGTCAACATTATGGACACTGTGTAAGGGATGGTGCTGTGCAGTTCACCTCCCTGAGTTGGTGATGTTTCCAGGCCTATTAGGTAGTCATCACTGAGGCACACCATGTCATGACAGGGTGCCATCCATGAGCATGGAGATCATTGGACTGGCATACTCAGCACTCGGGTGACCGATATCGGATCACATATCAGCTTTAAGGGGTATTGGCCATGCGTGGATGGGCGATACCAGCCCTCACAATCCTCACCTCCACTATGTAGCATGCTGGCTACCTTGCATAAAGACATGTGCTACACTGTGATGTTGGACATGCTAGACGTACATACTCTGATCTGAAAGACATACGTCATGGACAGCCACCGTCCTATTACAAGGATCGCCACATGCTAGACAGATCCCTGTGCCATACATGTTACATACTCCCACCATACCATGCAACCCTGTCCCTCAAAGCTGCACATGTCATCTCTGTCATACATGGTGTGATGACCGCATGGTAGATGTATTATTAACTGTCTGGATCAGTAATGTGGCACTGATGCACCTCGCGGTGGCAAAATGGCTGTCAGATACAGCTAGGAAACTTTGCCCGTACATGCTATAGTTGATAACCATCCCTGCGAATGACGTCCAGCTAGCCATCGTCCCATGTTTATCACATGTGCAACACAGGCGATCCGTGGCAGGATGTTGAACTGCTGTATAGTGCCATGTAGATGTATATGGCAAAACTCATGCATGTAAAGGTTCCGTGCGTATGTGTGCATTGTCACTGCTCATGTCCATTAAGGCAGTGTATGTGTTGATAAGTGACGTATACACAGCATCAAGGTCAACAGCATCACTGTGGACACATCCAGGCATGTGCTGATAGGTAAGAACACCAGTACAGGCAAACAGACATGCCCACATCAAGGCAGCATTCACATGGAGTATGAACAATGTAAAGTGGTGACACACATATATGGTGATGATACCCAATGCATAACGGGTGTTACATGTGTGTGACACAAACATGCCAGTCGTGTCAGTGTCATGATGATTTGCAAAGATAACTGTGCAGATGTACTAGATTTAATACAAATGTATGTGCAGCTGTATCTCTGTACATCTCTGTGATACTGTGACCTGTCACCATCATTATGTCTTCCAGATAATGCCTCATTTACGCCTGCCAGCATTCAGCCACCAGGAGGATAATGTCCTCATCCCGTGCCTCCATGAGAACTATGAGGAGTTGTTCAGCCATGTGCCACAGCATGCCCAGCAGCGTGATGACCTGTGGCAGGACCTTCGCAGGAGGATTAATGATGTGGGTGGCCATAACCGCACCTACCAGCAGGTGCGCAGACACTGCACTGACTTGATACGACATGTGAAACAGCGTGCCACTGCAATTGCCAGGGAACAAGGTGGGACAGGTGGTGGGCCACCAACCCAGCCCCCACTCACACACACCGAAAGAGCTACTGGCCAGCCTGGGGACACCCTCAGAACAGCATCCACAAACACTAGCTGCCATTGTGGAGGTGGGTGTCTCCCAACCAATGAGCCTAGAGTTGCCTGGTAAGTCACTACTGCACATATGACTATTATATCCCATTTAGTTGCATGTGTCACTGTACAATATGTAATGTAACATCATATGCAAGGTATGTTTACACACATGCTGCATACTAGAGTATGCTACCATGTGTATGCACACATGTGCATACTATATGCTATTGTACAGGTGAATGTGTTAACATGCACAGTGCACCTTTTGGCTGTCATACAGTCATGGATAATGTTCAAGCTGCTGTGTCACCCCTATACAGGTACCTCTGGCATGCCACACAGACATCAGTCCGTTGCAGGTGAGACTGTCATCAGTATCACGCATGCTAATGCATATATCTATTCTCCATGTGGCCAGTTAACACATGTACACATGATGTATGGTCCAGTCACGATATACAGGTCGCATCTCCCAGCATTCACACTGGCAACCCATGTGCAATATGTACAAATGAAATGAAACACCGACATGAAACCACAGTATCTGTCATTGCTACATGTGTGGACAGCTGTGCATACAATGGTGGAGGTGTTGTTCAATGTAGGCATATGTACTATGCATTGGAACAACACGTGTGGTACGCAAACAGTACCACAGAGTGAGCTGGGATATGGGCAGCCGACAGGAGTCACCATTGTTTTATATGCCCCTGCAATGGGTGCACACATTGTGATGTGCCATCTGACATGTCCCAGACATGTAGTGTTCTGGCTGCAGTATTGTCACACTATCCTATAATACATACCCCACATACCAAACATACAATCCATTGTCTGCATAGCCCTGTGGACGGTGACATATCTGATATCTATGGGTGTATGTCATATGGGACTACACAGACATGTGAGATAGAAGGCCATCACAAACATTTGGCCAACACATGTTCACACACTTAATATGGAGGATGGCCAGAGACATGTAGCCACACAGTAGATGTGATGTGTATACACCCTGTTGCACATGGTCCACACATGGTACAACTATAGCCTTAGTTGACTGATTATACAGTTGATGTGGTACACTGGACATCCTAAAAGCCTGTGCACAGCTAGTGGAGGTGTCACGTAAGTCGACCATATTAGATGTGTTGAACATCACGACTGTGTCATAGCATGACAGTAGTCACCTGTATAGCTTCCACAGACATTGACACCACATCAGGCCACAGCTACCGTACATTTCCCTTGCTGCTGTAGGACATCACCATCAGCCGTGCACCTCGTGTGTGTGGTACATCAATGTCATGTGGGACATGGTGTATTGACAAGTCTGCCATGTGTGGACATGGTTGCCAGGCAGCTAAGACTCTGTAGTAGTTGTGCAGGGGTGTCAGCCGTAGGTCTTCCAGTGACTTGTCACATGACACAGCATAGTTTGGTGTGTATACACCTCAGCTACGTGGGTCACAATCCACAGTTATGTCATGTGTATGCACGGTTATAGCTATGCAATGTGTGCAAATTACACACTGTATAGCAATATAGACGCCTCATGATGCCATGCCATGGCACAGTGTCTGTACTTCACACTGTATAGCAATGTAGATGCCTCACACTACCCTTCCATGCTCATGGAAATTTCCTAAATGTGCATTCTATCTGTAGGGCATACAGACAACACTGCAATGTGATACCCATTACAATGCTGTACACATGTCAGGACACCATTGTGTCAGACATGTATGCATGTCAATGCACACGTCAGCAGATTACATGTCAAAGTCACTTCAGCCATGTGTACTGTTAACCTGTGCTGGTCCACATGGTGTATCACAGGGATGCATGCTTACTACCATGATTGTGTGAACTGCATGGCTACTGATATGACACCTGCTTGCTGTTGTGTACAACCCAGGGAGGTATGCTAACTACCACTATTAATGTCTGAGCTGCATGCTGTCTGCTGTATCACATGCATGCTGCATGCCATCTGTCAAATCACATGCATGGTGGGTCTGTGTGTGTGTGTGTGTGTGTGTGTGTGTGTGTGTGTGTGTGTGTGTGTGTGTGTGTGTGTGTGTGTGTGTGTGTGTGTGTGTGTGTGTGTGTGTGTGTGTGTGTGTGTGTGTGTGTGTGTGTGTGTGTGTGTGTGTGTCTGTGTGTGTGCGTATCTGTGTGTGTGTGTCTATTGTAATGTAGAGTCTTTCTTTGCATTCACAGGTGATGTAAGTGCCTTACCCTCCTGCGGTCCATCTGATATTAGTGTCCCCACAGATACTAGCAGTGATGAACATATGCATGAAACCAAAAAAAACAAAAGCACCAGTATTACCAAGCAACACGAAACAATAGTATTTAGCGCTTTCAATCACTTTTATTTTATGTGACCTTCTTCAGAAGAAGGTCACATAAAATAAAAGTGATTGAAAGCGCTAAATACTATTGTTTCGTGTTGCTTGGTAATACTGGTGCTTTTAGTTTTTTGGTTTTGAGTGTATCATTCGTGGTGCAGTTCCATCGTGAACATATGCATGAGGTACAGGCAGGGTTGTCAGGGGCTGAATCTGTGCCAATGGTTGCCATCCCAGCTATGTCCCCCTCATCCCCGCACACAGTTCTCATGCCAACACATACCCCATCACCTGTGGCCATAGAGGAAGGACAGTCAGCGTGTGTTAGCTTGGAACAGAAATGTGTAGTGGCTACAGAAGATGTGTGTCTCCACACCATGGTGTCAGTGTAATGACAGCAGATGTGCCACACAGGCATGTGGCCAGTGTTGCTCGTAGGAGGACCTCTGGCAGACATGCACCTGCAGGACAGAGCACAGCAGCTGGTGTCACCAGACGCATGTTCCAGACTGTAATAGCAGCACAGGCACGTGCTGAATGGCAGAACAGAGAAGGGCAGAGGCTTCAGAGGGCTGCTATCCGTACTCCAAATGACAACATCCAGGCATTGGCAAATGCTCAACAGCAGATTGTTGATGTTCTGAACAGGCGATTGGATGACATGGTCGGAATCCTTGACCGTGGCATGGCAATCTGCGAGCGTGAGCTGTCTGTGCTGGAACATCTGGTAGGAGTGAGGTGTAGGCCACATGGACGTAGGCCAGCTACACCATCTAATGCAGGTCAATGTGAATGAGCCACCTCACATGCCCGCTCCCATAGTGCCGGTAGCAGTAGCAGTGCAGCTGGTGCTGTGCTGTCCACACCAGGACACAGCAGGCCACATGGACGTGGCCCTGGATGTTCCCAGCGGGGACACGGTTCCAATGGACATGTGTCATCGGACAGTAGTCAATCTGTACCTCTGCCTGGTAGTGCCCATGCAATCCCTGGCAGGCACAGGTCACATGGCTGGACACAGTGAGCTGTACATCCTGGTCTGTACAATCTGGAGCTGTCAATAATACCCCTGTGTAGGCCTGGCAAAAGGCAGAACTGTGTGCACTCATACACGCACACAGCAAAAACATCTGTAGGGCACCGCAACACCCACATGCATAATGACCACACATGTCCAATCAGATCACCAGCCTTTACCCACACACATGATGTCATCCACTGGTGCAGCCTATGACCCTGGCAAACATTATCACCCTGTGCATATGCTTATGCCTGTGCCACATCCCTGTCATCCACACCATCGGTGCAGGGACATGCTCAAATGGTCTGATGCACAGGGCGAACAGAATAGTGAGAGAAGTGTATATTACATTAGTTGTGTACTGATGACACGCACCAGACATACCATGTAGTACAGGTTTATAATGCATTGTTATATGTTCACAGTATGTGTCTTGGTAACAACAGTAACAGCATGTTGGTAATGATGCCCTGGTACCCTCCTTATGGTCTACTTGCATGTGCCAACAAGTAGCAGTGTTTGCAGTTTCCCATGTGTAAATGTGGAGTACTTACAGGCATGTATGGCAATACCAGCATGTTATACGTAGCCTCAACCTCACTGTTAGAAAGGCTACCATACCACAGATGTCCACACATCTACTGATCCAGAAGCATGTGGGCTGTTTAATAGGCTACAGTGGCTAGAGACGTGACATCCATACCAGGTCACATCACAGGTATGTTGACATGGTGCGGGGGGTTTACACAGTGGTCTGGCCGATGATAATGTTAGAGGCCACTTGATAGCATGAGGCCTCACTGTGTTGCAGTAATACCCTGTCACATTACAGGATGAGAACACACACAGACATACACATAAACACACAGTAACATGCCCACACTCATGGGGTCAACAACACTATAACGCACACTCGATAATGTTGAGGTGAGGACCCCCTGCCTATGTGGTAATCACCCTCATAGTACTGTGCACCCACACGATGCGACACAGAGAATGAACATGTACAGGTAGCCAGTAAGGCTGAGACCGATGGCATCAACAGGGTAGTAGACTGCATCACCATGAGGGGTTAGGGATCCTGTCTGTTCTGTATGGTAGCATACACCCTCACTCCATGCACCAGAAAGTCATACATACATACACACACACTGTGGAGTCCACAAATGTCATTCACATATGGATAGCTGACATGTGTGTGATAAACACACCACCCCTGCCTACGCCTGCAGTATGTACAGATCTCTACAACAGTGTACAGGGGTGTGTAACAATTAGGATGTATTCCCCACCATATGTGGCATGTATGGTCACACAAGCGAAACACATGGCAGTACTGTGAATGATACACCTGCTATAAGATATGTCTGACAGTCATGGAGCAGTATTGGCCGCATTATGTGTACCAATGCTACCTTCGGCAATTGTGCTGCTATATGCACACGAGAGGATGTAAGGGTTACAGGTGTCAAGTGACTTACAGTCAGTAACACCCGACCGCTGCGTAGGTTTTATGTCTTCACCGTCAAGTAACAGTAACATAGCATACTGTTTGCACATGTAATGGTAGGATGGCTTGTGACACACCTGTGAGCCGTCCCCGGCAAACATACATCTGCAAAGGTGGATCACCACTTTATGTACACACATCCATCCATACCTGGTGTACATCCTACCGTACTGTCAGTATTTCACCATATACAGGTGTCAATGATGGGACTGTAGTGCAACTGCATTTTGCAGTTAGGCAAAGATGAATTACATACATCAGCTACTGCACATGCATGGTAGCTGCATGCACACCACTACATGTACATGTGTGTTGGTCCTACATGCCTGTCATGTAGCCATGCTTGTATGCATTGCAATTGGTGGACATATGTGGTGACATACATAACACATGGACTATTGCATGATATGATGGGTGTTATGGGTAACTAGTACAGAGGGAATGTTTCCTCAGTCAACATTGCTACCTCATGTACTATTAGCATTCAACAGCCATGGACCTACCTTCCATGTGCATGCATGTGATTGCTGTAGCCACTTGTCTGCATGGAGGACAGCAAAAGCTATGCTATATACATATGTGTTGTGTGTGTGTGGTCCATGCACATATCCACTGCGATTACATGTATGTTATATCCAAACATGTGTGTTCTTTGGTGTACAGTGACAGTCATCTGTCACAGCTGTGTAAGACCCAGGGCTCCTGTTATGTGTAGTGCCGACCTGGTTATGTACAGCGGTATCATTGCATTGCATAACACATGATGGAACCCTGTCAGTACATGTGTAGTCTGCACAGTTGCTGTAGACCTATGTACAGTCCACTGGTCATGAGTCACATGGTGTTGTGGTAATGTATGGATGTGTGTTGCTGGTCCAAGGTAATGGTGATGTCTGAGGGCTACATAGTAGAATGCGGCGTTTACCTCTGTGATCTGCATCTGAGACATCTGTGATGGCTCGAGTGTGTACTGGTCAGTACATGCGAGTAGCCTTCATGTATGTGGGGACAGTAACACCATACTGTGCCCTTCTGTGTTTAGAATCTGTGTGCATGCAAGACAGCCCTTTGCTACTGCTAAGTGTGTGAGCATGCCCAGTACGCCGTTGTGTAGATGGACACACAGTACATTCCAAACTGTGCCTTCCGTGTTAGGAATCCATGTGCATGCAAGACAGCCCTTTGCAGCTAAGTGGTGAGCATGCCCAGTACGCCGTTGTGTAGATTTATTTTTATTTATTTATTTATTTTTTATTTTACATTTGTTAACCGGGGGTGTCTGACTGAGCCGAAAAGGCCCTTTTTCAGCAGAGGCCCAGGGAGAAAAGCTCCACAAAGAAAAATTACAGACACATTTAGTTATTTAGACATAATCAGTATACACACAAATTACAAGAGACATGTTTTTACAGTGGCATGCGGCACAAACAGTTACAGTGGAGAGAGCAATCAAAAAATATATTAATTTTAAAAATAAAGGTAAGTAATAGATTTGTGGTGTACAGCTGAACTTTAGAATGTAGGTAGAATACATACATAGCACACAGGTACAGTAAATACATTGTAGATTAGCCAGTGTTTGTGAGTGAGATTGAAAAACTATTATAAATTGCTCTAGATTTAGAATGCATATGTTATCCGCTTTCACTAGCCTGGGGAGCAATCACGGCACTGCCAACTTTGCTTGAGATGTTGCCTGATGAGGTCTTTAAAGGAGGCTTTGGATGATGTGTTTTGAATGCTAGTAGGGACAGAGTTCCATTTTTTAGCCACCGAACTACTATATAGTGCATCTCCAAAGCTATTGTAGCTGTTGGTGACTTCTAGTAGTAGTTTGCTTGATGATCTAAGAGGCCTTTTGGCTGAGTGATGTTGTATTAGGTTTTTGAGGGCAGGACACTTATTGGGGAGGTAATAGATAGAATGACAGAAGCAGAGCTGATTGTAGGTTAGGAGGTTGGGCAGTTCAAGCCAGTGGAGCTGTCTCAAAGCAGTACAATGATGAGTTCTATATGAGCAATTTGCAGCAAAACGGGCAATTCTGTTATAGCAAGCTTCCATTTTGCTTAGTTCAGTTTTGTTGAGATTAGTCAGAATGGGAGATGCATAGAGTAGGGTGGATAGAAGTTGGGAGCGAGCAATGGCTGATCTTGTGTTGTTGGTAAGAAATGGTTTGATACGGGTCAGTGGACACACAATAGATTCCAAACTGTGTCCTTCTGTGTTTAGAATCCGTGTGCATGCAAGATAGCCCTTTGCTTCTAAGTGTGTGAGCATGCTCAGTGCACCATTGTGTAGATGGACACACAGTACATTCCAAATGGACATGTGATACTAAGTGTGTGAGCATGCCCAATGACACCTTGTATCGGTGATGTGCCTCTGTGTATGGGCATGGCCATTGACATCCTGTATAGCGATGGTGGTCATCCAGGCAACAGATGTCCATACCCCACATCAGGATGGATGCCTACATTGAACAAACTGGTTGACTGTCTTGAAGGGTGTACTGTCTGTGGTGTGTCTTGTATCTATGTAGTGTTGTAATAGTGCTCCGTAGATAGGCAGTTGTCCCGCTCACACCACTGCCGTGTGTTTGCCTACGTCTACCTTGGGATAGTAATATGCTTTTAGACTGCTCACTCTCTATACATTCCCTATCGGCATCTTTGCCTTTGCGGATGATGTCATCCACCTAGAAGTATACTCTAGAATTACTGTGTACCAGTGGGTAGTTAGGTGTGTTAAATCAAGTGTGCGTGTGTGTGTGTGTGTGTGTGTGTGTGTAGAAGTGTGTGTGTGTGTGTGTGTGTGTGTGTGTGTGTGTGTGTGTGTGTGTGTGTGTGTGTGTGTGTGTGTGTGCGTGTGTGTGTGTGTGTGTGTTTTTCCGGCTGCCTGGGGACAGAGTAATGCTTTTAGATGTCTCATTCCACATACATTCCCTATCGGCATCTTTGCCTTTGCGGATGATGTCATCCACCTAGAAATATGCCTCTGGGAGTGCTGTGTACCAGTAATCTCAATAGCCCGTTCTATAACTGCGTAATGCTGTAGTGTGATAAGGTAGTTAGGTGTATGTTCGACTCCCAGCCCTGCCAAGTGTGTGTGTGTCTGTGTGTGTGTGTTTCCAGCTGCCTGGGGACAGAGTAATGCTTTTAGATGGCTCACTCCACATACATTCCCTATCGGCGTCTTTGCCTTTGTGGATGATGTCATCCACCTAGAAGTATGCCTCTGGGAGTGCTGTGTACCAGTAATCTCGATAGTGTGTTCTGTAACTGCATAATGCTGCAGTGTAATAAGGTAGTTAGGTGTATGTTCAACTCCCAGCCCTGCCAAGTGTGTGTGTGTGTGTGTGTGTGTGTGTGTGTGTGTGTGTGTGTGTGTGTGTGTGTGTGTGTGTGTGTGTGTGTGTTTCCAGCTGCCTGGGGACAGAGTAATGCTTTTAGAAGGCTCACTCCCCATACATTCCCTATCGGCATCTTTTCCTTTGCGGATGACGTTATCCACCTACATGTATTGCTGTGGGAGTGCGGTGATGCTGGAACTCGGTAGTGCATTCTGTTACTGCATAATGCTGTAGTGTGGTTAGCTGCGGGATGTGTTCAGTGTATTTTGTTGCTGACCTATATAGTGTCCACAGCCCACATATTCTGCCAAGACACTGGGTTGTCAACACAAACATTTGCTAATAGGTCTCTTGAGTAACTGTCAGCAGCCCTACACTTACCCTTGATATGGTCTGACCCATGTGATGCAACATAACACACGTGCCTTGATAGTAACAACACTACATGATGCAGGTGGCACATGTTGTTTCCTTTTTATTCTTGTTTAATGCATTGCTGTCATGTGGTCTGTTGTTGTGATATAAATGCCATAGCTACATATGTGTGTACATGTATATGTGTGTATATTAATATATATATATATATATATATATATATATATATATATATATATGTCCATGTATATATGTATACAAATAATTATGTAGATGTAGAGGTGGACATAGATGTGAACATATATGTCTGGTGACATCAGCACTATTGAATGTTTGTGCCGGATGACCTGTACGTGATAACCTGGGATCTATGTATATCTGCCATGGTGTGGTGGTAATGCACATCGTCTGTAGTGTGCAGGGCCATGGGTTGTAGTCGTGTAGACACCGGTTATTTTGTTGCTGGGAAGACCATGGCACATTGAATATGGTGATAGTAAGGCACCTGTTGCCAGTAGTGCATGGATCTGAGCGACACTGAGCAGTGGTTATTAATTTGGAGGTTCGGTATGGGTCATATAACTATTCATTAGAAGACTATACTATGCAGATGAGGTTGACTATAGTGAATCACATTTATCACCAGGGTGTGCTGCTGGTCCCTGGAGTGTATATGTGTAGTCAGCCGGGTGCAGGTCTCGAATATAGTTGACAGCATGGGAGGGGGGTTAGGCATACTGTATGTACATTGCAGAACTGTGCCTCTGGAGTGCTCCTGCCTTAGCACACCTAAGCTAGGGGTGTGTCTACACCTGCCTGATGACATTGGGAGGGATGACAGCAGTGGTGGGGTAGTCAGGGTGTACAGGCTACACAAACAGGTGTTGATCAGCACAATCAGCAGATGACATGGCCAGCCCGCACATGAACAGTACGTTAATGCGAGCAAGCAGCATACACACAGGTTTCGTCCGCACTCTAGACCACCGGTGTATACCTGCATGGACATTTCATGACACAGTCCAACCAAATGGCACGGGCTGCAGCAGGCAGCATATACCAACATGTGCAGGAGGCTGCGGCAGTGAGGATGTGTATACTGCCGAACAATCCTTACTGGGGTGACATAAGACTTTATAGACCGAGGGGTGACTTACCAGGGGCCACATGGGCTGGGGATGTTGGAGCTCTATGGGATGGACAGAGACCTCCTACAGCAGCTTGTTGACCTGTGCCTGCCACACCTGACACATCAAACAGG
This sequence comes from Protopterus annectens, assembly GCF_019279795.1. NCBI lineage: Eukaryota > Metazoa > Chordata > Ceratodontiformes > Protopteridae > Protopterus > Protopterus annectens. The sequence continues at coordinate 996,706,782 of NC_056730.1, forward strand.
CTGAGGGAAACACATCACAGTGGATACCATGGTATGTGTTGGCCTAGGTGTACTAGCCACAGGTACCTCCCACAGCACAACTGGGGATATCATGGGATCTCACAGGCATCTGCATCCAGAGCATTGCACCAGTTCACAGACTCCATGTCAACACATGCTAGTGAGCACGCATATGTCCTCAACACACGTGATTAGTAGACCAGCAATATGCATCTGTTCAACCACATAGATGACTACCATGGGGTACTGGGTGCTATAGCCTGCACACACATACACACATCGAAGCACCACTCGGTGAGCAGGGTAGGGCCTACAGTCACTGCAGGCATACCATCCAACAGCCAGGCCATATCGATGGCGGGGCATGAGATTGAATGTGTGTGTTGTCTGCCCTGGAAGCTATGATGTGTCTGATATATGTCTTCTGACACAGCTGTAACACACCAATGTCAATATGGACATCCCCTACAGTCTCCTAGTGGGGGATGCTTGGTAAACACTGGTGTCATGGCTGATGACACCCATCAGCAATGCACACACACCTGAACACTCACATCATACTGAGGTGGATGCACAGGCAAGACATATACTTGTGCATGGGTTTGGGATGCTCAATTCACAGTTCTGCTGCCTGGGGACAGAGTAATGCTTTTAGATGTCTCATTCCACATACATTCCCTATCGGCATCTTTGCCTTTGCGGATGATGTCATCCACCTAGAAATATGCCTCTGGGAGTGCTGTGTACCAGTAATCTCAATAGCCCGTTCTATAACTGGTGTGCTGTAGTGTGATAAGGTAGTTAGGTGTATGTTCGACTCCCAGCCCTGCCAAGTGTGTGTGTGTGTGTCTGTGTGTGTGTTTCCAGCTGCCTGGGGACAGAGTAATGCTTTTAGATGGCTCACTCCACATACATTCCCTATCGGCGTCTTTGCCTTTGTGGATGATGTCATCCACCTAGAAGTATGCCTCTGGGAGTGCTGTGTACCAGTAATCTCGATAGTGTGTTCTGTAACTGCATAATGCTGCAGTGTAATAAGGTAGTTAGGTGTATGTTCAACTCCCAGCCCTGCCAAGTGTGTGTGTGTGTGTGTGTGTGTGTGTGTGTGTGTGTGTGTGTGTGTGTGTGTGTGTGTGTGTGTGTGTGTGTTTCCAGCTGCCTGGGGACAGAGTAATGCTTTTAGAAGGCTCACTCCCCATACATTCCCTATCGGCATCTTTTCCTTTGCGGATGACGTTATCCACCTACATGTATTGCTGTGGGAGTGCGGTGATGCTGGAACTCGGTAGTGCATTCTGTTACTGCATAATGCTGTAGTGTGGTTAGCTGCGGGATGTGTTCAGTGTATTTTGTTGCTGACCTATATAGTGTCCACAGCCCACATATTCTGCCAAGACACTGGGTTGTCAACACAAACATTTGCTAATAGGTCTCTTGAGTAACTGTCAGCAGCCCTACACTTACCCTTGATATGGTCTGACCCATGTGATGCAACATAACACACGTGCCTTGATAGTAACAACACTACATGATGCAGGTGGCACATGTTGTTTCCTTTTTATTCTTGTTTAATGCATTGCTGTCATGTGGTCTGTTGTTGTGATATAAATGCCATAGCTACATATGTGTGTACATGTATATGTGTGTATATTAATATATATATATATATATATATATATATATATATATATATATGTCCATGTATATATGTATACAAATAATTATGTAGATGTAGAGGTGGACATAGATGTGAACATATATGTCTGGTGACATCAGCACTATTGAATGTTTGTGCCGGATGATCTGTACGTGATAACCTGGGATCTATGTATATCTGCCATGGTGTGGTGGTAATGCACATCGTCTGTAGTGTGCAGGGCCATGGGTTGTAGTCGTGTAGACACCGGTTATTTTGTTGCTGGGAAGACCATGGCACATTGAATATGGTGATAGTAAGGCACCTGTTGCCAGTAGTGCATGGATCTGAGCGACACTGAGCAGTGGTTATTAATTTGGAGGTTCGGTATGGGTCATATAACTATTCATTAGAAGACTATACTATGCAGATGAGGTTGACTATAGTGAATCACATTTATCACCAGGGTGTGCTGCTGGTCCCTGGAGTGTATATGTGTAGTCAGCCGGGTGCAGGTCTCGAATATAGTTGACAGCATGGGAGGGGGGTTAGGCATACTGTATGTACATTGCAGAACTGTGCCTCTGGAGTGCTCCTGCCTTAGCACACCTAAGCTAGGGGTGTGTCTACACCTGCCTGATGACATTGGGAGGGATGACAGCAGTGGTGGGGTAGTCAGGGTGTACAGGCTACACAAACAGGTGTTGATCAGCACAATCAGCAGATGACATGGCCAGCCCGCACATGAACAGTACGTTAATGCGAGCAAGCAGCATACACACAGGTTTCGTCCGCACTCTAGACCACCGGTGTATACCTGCATGGACATTTCATGACACAGTCCAACCAAATGGCACGGGCTGCAGCAGGCAGCATATACCAACATGTGCAGGAGGCTGCGGCAGTGAGGATGTGTATACTGCCGAACAATCCTTACTGGGGTGACATAAGACTTTATAGACCGAGGGTGACTTACCAGGGGCTACATGGGCTGGGGATGTTGGAGCTCTATGGGATGGACAGAGACCTCCTACAGCAGCTTGTTGACCTGTGCCTGCCACACCTGACACATCAAACAGGCTGAGGGAAACACATCACAGTGGATACCATGGTATGTGTTGGCCTAGGTGTACTAGCCACAGGTACCTCACACAGCACAACTGGGGATATCATGGGGATCTCACAGGCATCTGCATCCAGAGCATTGCACCAGTTCACAGACTCCATGTCAACACATGCTAGTGAGCACGTACATGTCCTCAACACACGTGATTAGTAGACCAGCAATATGCATCTGTTCAACCACATAGATGACTACCATGGGGTACTGGGTGCTATAGCCTGCACACACATACACATCGTAGCACCACTCGGTGAGCAGGGTAGGGCCTACAGTCACTGCAGGGGCATACCATCCAACAGCTAGGCCATATGCGATGGCCAGGGCATGAGATTGAATGTGTGTGCTGTCTGCCCTGGAAGCTATGATGTGTCTGATATATGTCTTCTGACACAGCTGTAACACACCAATGTCAATATGGACATCCCCTACAGACTCCTAGTGGGGGATGCTGGGTAAACACTGGTGTCATGGCTGATGACACCCATCAGCAATGCACACACACCTGAACACTCACACCATACTGAGGTGGATGCACAGGCAAGACATATACTTGTGCATGGGTTTGGGATGCTCAATTCACAGTTCTGGTATCCGGACACATCCATTGGATCTCTGCAGTATTCACAAGCTACATGCATACAAGTTGTTATGGTATTTGCTATGCTACACAATCTTATCCTGCAGTAACAGTTGCAGCAGGAACAGCATGGGGCAGGGCCACACAGCCCAACACCACTGCCAAGGCCTGTACAGGCACAGTGTGATTTGGTGAAGGAACTACCTGAGCAGGGCACAGTCGGTGAAAGCCCATGCACAGTATGACCTGCCCATGGCAAAGAGGCAACACAAGGCATATGCATTGACACAGTAGGTACCCACGGATTCCCCCTCTCTGATCCGCACACAGTACAATGGATGCCAAACATGACAGTACCTGTGCTCGGCCATGTATAGGAGGTGCACTGTGTGCATCCGACATAGGCAGCACTCCAGCACCGTCCTCAAGTCCAGAACACACCCAGGGTATGTCTATTGATCTAACAAGTGGCAGTTGTATTAGAATGTGTAGTTACCCATTGCTATGGTATGTATGTGAGCATACAAGTGACTGTGGTGGCCAAATGTTAGGGCAGCAGACAGTACACATCCATAGTGGCACCATGACCTCTGTAGCACATACGGGGGTCACAATAGTAGCCTGTAGTACACAGGGTGTCCTAACCCACTGCAGATTATGGGCTGACCATCATGTGTGTCCGTACAGCCCACACACATTCCATGCAGCTGGACAGATGTGGACCAATACAGACAGATGATATACGATGGCCTATGGATATGCCCAATGAATGACCCCGACCCACTAAGAAACACACAGAGGACAGCAGGCCAGGCAGTTTGATGTAAGTTGTGTAAGCTAGGACGTCCAACACCACTGTGCTGGTAATTAAAGCTGGGAACTGACGTACCCTGGTATCCCTCCAACCAGCAATTTAGGTAGGTCCACACACTGACATGGAGTACCCGACATACCAGTACTGTAGTGGCAGATGTATACAACTGTACAACTGTTGGCTGTGCCCCCCATCAAACCTACACATGTGAGAGTCATGTGTGCCACCCACGGCGCTGTATAGGACTGTGGTTGTAGATGTCCTCCCATGCTATGCAGATATGTAGCAACTGTCAATGCCATATGACCATTATCTACCCTGCAGACACAGCATGACACCTGTCTGTGTAGAATGGAGGGGTCAGCAACACAGTTCTAGCTAGCTGGACATGTGACACATGCAATACAGTTGACCATACTTGGCATGCTCAAACACATGATGGTAGGACGGTAATGTCGGTCGACAACATGCGTAACAGTCACACTGGGCATGCTCACACACTGAAACATAGGACGGCCAGGCATGCATACACCAGTGGTCCGGACATATCTGCCAGTACATTACTATACTGTTGGATGTCTGCGCCGTATGGTGTGTGTGTGGTCTATTGTCTGTACATATGTCATGGTCTATTGTTAATTCACATGAGCTATGTGTGCAGGGTACTTCTACCATCACGTGTATAGGGCAGTTCTTTGTTTGCGGACAGGCCAACGCCTTTGGATACAGACTGGGTAAGGCACATTCCAGCAGGTGGGAGCAGTTGTGCATGGGTTTGCACAGTGTTAAACACTGCTGACCCCTGGTCACAGCACCTTATACATGTTTAGACTCCACATTTCTTTGGCAGTGCACTACTGGTACACTGGTAGGCAAACACGCTTACAGCCGCTCGCTCACCGACATTTCCGCTTACATTTGTCACTCACGTTATATGTGTGCAATCCCTTTTGATGCGTATTACATCAGACTACATGACTACAGCATCGGGTATGTGTAACCATTTTGCGGTGGCAGGCGTTCGACTGTACGGACTCGGCAGCCTGTCCAGTGACTTAATCATATTATATGCGTGTTCCTCATACGATCTGCTCCCATCTGCCTGATACATGGGAACCGATACTCTGCAATGCTGACATGTGACTTGAGTTTGTTATCGCAGCTGTCCGCAGAGTCATGCTACCGCATACCTACTGCACATTGTCCACCTTTCAGATTGCACGATGGGAGACTGTAGGAGTGACACCTTTCCCACTTTGCATGGGACAGTCCCTCATCATGCATATCTCATGTGACAATACCAGAACTCTCCACCAATCGGGGGCACATTTCTACAGAATCAGGGACAGGTCAAGAAAAATCAGGGACACTTTTACAAAAGTAGTGCTATTAACTTGAAACAGTGACAGAATCAGAGCATATGACTTAATACACATATTCTGAAGTAACAGTTGTTTATAACTCTTACTTATTGTCATTAGTCAGTAAGTGTAATTCACCACCTTTCCTTCAACAGCCACTAATTTTAGGAGGGATTAAGAGGGACAGAGTTAAACTTTCAGTCAAACTCAGGGACGTACCTGACATTCAGGGACAGTTAAGTGGTATGGACAATACTCTAGCCATTGCAACTGTCCTGATTAGGGGACATTTTCATGTTGTACATATCTGTACTGGTTGCTTGTTACAGGTCTTGTATACCTGACACGTCGATATGTCATATGTAGTAGCATAAGCAACTTTACTGCTGCTAGACTACGCTTTGATTTGTTCCGATATGTATATTTCTGTACTATGCATGGCTGTAGGTATGTCCTGCCCTGGTACATCTGACATTTCTACAGAGCAGGTTCCACATTGGCCATTCAGAATGGAGGCGGCCCTATAGACCCTATATGTAGAGCTATCACATGTGTCAAGGCAACACATACCCACAGCCAGTAGTAAACGGACGACTTCCACGGTTTGCATACATTAAGGTTATTCATGTAGCATTATAATTGATAATACTGTTTCCTATTACATGTAGCTGTTACTGATACAACAAATTGATGTCTGACACCACTACACACACTATATAGCCTCCATTCCCGAACTCACAGGCCATGTGCCATAACTGTCATTTTGCAGGACACAACTGCCCAGACAGGTGTGTCCCTCGCAGGCGTATGGGTGTTGAACCTCTTCTATTATGCTATCATCTACCTAAGGTGGTCAGCAAATTCTGCACTTTCCATCAGTAGCAGAACTCACATACCAATGGGTGTGAATGAATACTGTATCAAGAACAATGCATAACACCCTGTGGGACACATTTAGACGATTGGTTCTATTAACCAGACACATTCACCGTCACAGAGCATATGTATTCATTCACGTTTGTCGAGGTACATGCTGTTTATGACTCATACATGTTGTCATCTGTCATTACCTGTATTCCGTCACCTGTTCACATAATATCACTAGTTCTGGAAGTGTTTAGTTGGACTTTGTTACATTCTGATACATAACTATGGATGTCCATGCTAATTGGGTACATGGCACTGATTTGGTCTCTATGTATTCCCCCAATGGTTTACAGACTATCCAGTAGATGTGCTCTTCAGGTTTGGGAGGTGGAGGCGTATGCTATGCCCACATAGGAATATTAATGACTTCCACTGAGCGGGCCTACTACATCTCTGCCAACCAGCACCTACACACTTAAGCCCATTAATGCATACCCATGGTCCACCTACCTGGCATCCCTCTACAGCAGTCATGACAAATACTTACTGCGAGCACAGCTGGGGTATGAGCACACCCCTACACATTGCCCACACTCCCAGTCTCGGGACACATGTCGTAAGTTTTGTCAACCCATGTATTATCACACTTGCACAACCTACTGTTCCATGTACACCTACATCCTGCTCGTATTGATGTTCGCAGATTTACACGTACCCTGAATTTTTGGGGTCCCGCAAGGGACAACGTTATCCATGTTTAAAGTGTAGACCTTGCAGAACTCTCCCACTGGTACTTTCCTACCAGTGTTTTGGACAGTGGCAGTGTATTGATCTGTATTGCCTGTCTGTATGTGTATATATCACTACCTGTTGTTTGTGTATATATATCTATCTATATATATCTGTAGTATATCCTTGTGTGTGTGTGTATATATATATATATATATATATATATCCGTATGAATATATATGTGTAAAGCATACTATTGCCTTAGTCAATATGACACCATCACTTCACTCCGGTGAACTTGTGCTCAGTATATTGCAATTTATACAGCAGACAGATGTTGCACGTTTTTCATGTCTGGGGTGCCGCTGCTAACTGGGATGTGATACAGTGTCATTCGACCTATTACTCGTATGCACAGCCTATTATTCCTGCTACTGTGTTTGTTTCTGTGCACATTCATAATATTACTGTTGATAGATGTGTGTTTGTGTTACTGTGACTGTACGTCAACATATTGTTGTCTTCATGTAGTTGTGTCTTTCTGCTTTTCCCAGTTTGGGGTTGTCACAGCAGAACTCAGTTCCGCTCATGGGTGGCATATAGGTTTTAAGTGCCGGGCTGCCAGCCCTGACGCACAACGTCCAACAACGATATGCCCATTCACGCAGGTCTCCACTCAAATGATGCTCTATCTGGGAATCGCACCTACATATTAGCTGACCTCCACGGGCCTCTCCATTGCACCTGGCACAACATACCCTAGCACTCCTGTGTCCATAATTGCATATCCATAGTTTCTCCTGCACACCCGTGTTGAGTTTCCACGCATAACAGCCATTAAACAACTTATATCGCAGCCATGAAGCACCTTTACACATTGCCCTCTCCAGAGCGTTGGGGCCCTACACACATTTTGTACCACCTTGTGTATTCACAGGCTCACCATCCATTCATATTTGCACATACGTGCCTTTCCTGGTGTTATGGATTAAGAATGATTTGTGGGTTACAAGTGTAGGTGGTTGCAACATGTACTATATTCCGTCTGTTTACAAAGTTGACATAGCACTTGAGCGATGTTATGGCCACTGGTATAACCCTGCCTCTGGTGTGAAGAGTGGTGCTCTACTCACACTTGTGCAGCTTTATGTGACATACGCTGCGAGCACTTCATAATTCCTTACTTGCTCTGGATTCCCTTCACAACCCTTATGTTTGCTTTCGACTTTCGGTGTTCCTTACATATCTATTTATATATATATATATATATATATATATATATATATATATATATATATGTGTGTGTATATATATATATATATATATATATATATATATATATATATATATATATATATATATATATATATATTTATATCTATATATAGATAAATATGTAGATATATAATTGCATATTTCTGTTATGTCTGTGGATATTTATCTATACACACATCTATCTATCTATATATATAAAAGTTACAGCTGTACAAGACAACATACATTTGCTATGCTAAAGCTGCGTACACCCGCGTAGGCGCACTTGCATCTACTTATTCTGAGTTACATATGTTTACAGGCACTTCTTTGGGATTACATGTGCCTTATTCCTTATGAAAGTACCACTTTGATGGAATCCGGTTAACAGACCCATGCGAACACGGTCACCTTTACATGTATAAATGTTGGCTTTACAGCACAGAGGCATTCATTACACAATTAGTATGTACTATAGTCGTACTTGAACCGGGAATGCCTTTACGTTGGACAGATGCTGTAACCACTACACTATTGGTGTTCTGGCTCATTTATATGTATACCCATGGTTCATAGCAACTCTGACATACGCCTCACCGCTTCCCTTACACAGCAGGCATCCATTCTCCTGCTGGGAAAACCGCAGTACTGCAATTAGGACATTCCCTGTTTCCTACTGCTCTGGACCTGTGCTGCAAGTCTACTCACTCCAAGGATAATCAGAACTCCTACGCTTATAGTCCTTGCACATACGCAGATTTCATTGTCATGGTGTTCATGTGCTGGTTTGGCCGACTGGTGACTGGGACTGCCCTGGCAATGTTCAAAGCTCAGATGTAGCACATGGGCAGAGTTAGTCCAGAGTTTAACATTCTTCCTGTGTTTACAGATGCAGGTGTTTGGGCACCTCTGACCACATTTTTGGGTTGGTGCTACATAATTTAGGGTGGGGAGTGGTTCCACTACATAATGCAGGTTAGGGGGTGGTTTCCACATGTTTCTCTTCCCATTTGATTATTTCATTCATTTATAGATACAATGAATATTATTCTGGACATCTGTTATAAATTCACTACAGGTATACAATAGTCCTGTCAACAGATGTGACAGTCGGTTGGTGTACTTATGTGTACGGACCTCTGTGATACTCGGGGACTCGTTTCTACAGTGACAGAGAATGGCCTTTGACAACTCAAGGACAATCACGGACACTTCTACCATATTAGTACTATTAACTTGGAAGTGTTGACAGATTCATAATACTACTAAATTTCTGCAGTTAAATGCATCTATTACACTTCATTGTTGTAAGTAGTCATTCTCATTCAACACCTTTCCCCCAAAGGTCACTGGCTTTGTGACTGGTTAAGAGGCTGGCCAATTATTGTGCGAATGCTCTGACCATTGGTAGCATTGACATTGTCATATGTACAGGTTGGGATGTATTCTGGGGACTAGGGTTGCCACCTTGCTTATTTGCCTACATAAAAGCCTATTGTTGTAGCGGTTTAGTTGCTTATTATGTTTCTTGTAACATTTAGGTATTTAGATACTGAAATAATTATTTTCTGCAACTATTACATCACATATGGGACATAATTATGTCCTACAATCCCAGGACATCTGCCAGTTGTAATGTATTTTGTCAGGACACAACTGTCTAAAGAGGGACTGTCCCTCTCATAGCGGGACAGATGGTAACCCTACTGCGGACGCCAAATTGTTTGGGCCAACACATAGCCACGGTCAGTGCTGGTTTAGAACCTTCATTTGTTTCATAGCTGTGAGCCTTATACCTTTGGCACTTTTGTTGTTTCCCTGTTTCTTCTAAGAATTACGTTTATTCTATCCTGACATGACCGCTTTAGGCAACTGTTACATGCAGTATGGTACATAGTTATTTCCTACAATCACAGGACATTTGGAATTGTATCATTGTTGGTCAGGTCACACCTACACACACATTAATTGTCCCTCACGCAGTGGATCAGGGGGTATCCTGTTTACATCAGTGCCTTCATCACCCTTATACCATGTGCCACTATGTGAATGTGTGCAATATATTCTCTCGCTTATTCGTGATGGGACACGTGTGTCACGGGCAGGTGTTTGATTCTGGGTAGTAGGTTCTGCATGACCATCTAGGGCTGGACAGTCTCGTGCTCCACTACTGCACATTCCAACTTGTGTCCAGATATCTACAGGACTGGACTTCTTGTCTTCATACCCATTCTAATGCTTACACAGGTTACTTATCCCATGATGGATATCCCAAAAATTGAACAAGACCAGAACAATACAAATTCCGAACATTCTTCTGGCGTTATGAAAATGTGCTGGGGGTTTTACATGCAAGGGATATATAGCTTGCAATCCTGAAACTGCCTAGGGTGACACTACCTACTACATATGCGTAGTGGTCACTATGTGTAGATGTGGCTGCACCAAACCAGTAGGCCAAGTATGGCTGGATTTGGTGGACGTTCAGGTATGGGAGTGGGTTGTGTGCTGTGGAGGGGATGCTGGGTAGTCCATTATGCATCCAGGTGTGTTGCATTTGATATGGCCAGTTCCATCAGGACCAATCTGTGGGTATGTGCTGGTGACATGTCTATACATTTGTATCGCACATTTTAATATTCATATGTTTGTGGGATTGTGTTCTACAGTATGGCCTGTCTGGTTGTATTGCAAATGTGTATACATGTTTTTGTGTTTCTTTCTGCTTCACCCGCTGCTTCCTCATTCACCTGTGGTTCACCTATTCTGCATATGACACAGTGTCGCCTTGGAGGATTATACCATTACCCATCCCCTCAACACACACATATTCCTGACACTCCATCCATCACTGCTTTGGTTGATGGCCCATGACATGGTCAAGGTAACACATTGCATACCCTACATATGTCAGGTACCTGTATGGTTGTGTGAACTACCCTGCCATGTTTGACTTTCCACATGCTATACCTCATGCACATAGGTACACGCCCATACTTAACTTTCATGACATGGTTGGTATACCCAGGTAATACCCGTTCAACTGTGACACATCCTGACAAGTTCGGTTTGGACCGCTGATGTGCGGATTTTGGCTGACTGTTTTAATCATTGGTAGGATGCCACCTTTTCCTATGTCCAGGATGGGATTTATTCCAGGCACATATCCAAATGTACTGGACAACACGTACCCACAGTCAATGGTACGGATAATACTGTTCCTTTCAGCCTACACGTTGCCTTATTGTTGTAGCAGTTTATATACTCCTTCTGTTTCATTTACATGCTTATTCTATTTCCTGTCACATTTGGTATGTGAAATACGGACATACCTATCGTATGTGACTATTACATGCATTGTGGGATATAATTCAGTCACACGGTCACTAGATATGTACATTTATTGTGTTTTTTGTTATGGACACATCTGCCCAGCTGTGTATCCTCCCTCACAATATGGGTCAGCTGGTGACCCTGACCATTGGGCTGGACGTACCTGTTGGCGGCGCACTAACATATGATGCGTTTCACTTCCACTTGGTATAACTATCTACACTTCGTTGGACTATGGGCACACGGTTTCCAATGTCATTTGTTCGCGGGATAGGGACCCGTTATTCCCTACCGTGCATTTGTGTTTGCTTCTTCATTTTGTGTTCGCAGGAACTGTCTTGCATGCTTTGCTTACGTTTCAGTATCCACGGACACTGATAGATGTGATTAATATTGCTTGCAAATTGTTATATGCAAGCAATTTAGATTGCATGTCAACAGCTGAAATTTCCACGCCTCTGTGTGGCACTTCGACACGCCCTATGCACTCGCGCTCCTTTCCTATGCATGTGGCTGTGGCGACAGCGCGCCTTCATTAATATGCATTTGGTGCTACTGCATCATCTTCATTCTGCACGCTCGGTGCAAGCCTAACGCCGGCCATGCGCCGAGCTTCATGAATCCCGGGGCTTATCTTTCACTAGTCAATGGAAAACCATCCAGGAGCAGATTATACTAAATTTGTATAAGTTTATTAAAAAATTATACATTAGAAATATATAAAAATGTGTTCATCTGGTTAACAAAATTTACCTTAAAATGGAATTTGTTACTTTCTTTAGACTCTCTATATATGAAATCAGTTCTTAAAACACTTAAGAAATATGTTTTTTTTTAACTCAATATCAAAATGGAAATTTTCATGCTTTACCATTGCACATATGTCTAGATTTAAGGTAACTCAGAATAATGTTAAAATGAATTTACTAAAAAGGAATGGATTAATATTATGGTCTGCTTGTTTTGAAAAGGGAAAAGCTAAGTTCCTACAATATTTAATGAAAGACTATAAGTTGGATGACTCTGCTAACCATTTAATATTATCCATCAGTAAGAAACTAAATGAATTTGTGGATAATATGAGTGAAGAGGAACAGAACACTATTCCCCATTATATGAAAATATGAAATATGTTATCAAAGGAAGATCAACATACAAAGAAAGCTCATCCAAGCCATGTAAGTATAGATGATAATAATAATAATAATTTGGATGCAAAATTCTGAACATTTTTAGATAGTAATGGAATGAGTGACTCAATAGACTATAAGAATACAACTTTGTTATTAAATCAGTTAGTCAGTCTTCTTCAAGGTAATATTGAAAATGACTTCTCCAGTTTGTTGGAGATGTAGTAAAGACATAAAAGCTGATTGGACACATGTTTATGGATCGTGAAAAAAATAAATGTGTATTGGGAAGAGATAAGTATGTTTTTTAAGGGGTTATGATAATTGGTCTTTAACTGGATCAGTGATACTAATAAATGTTCCATACCCCGTATCTGAAAAAGCAAAGAACAAAAATGTTTTGGGCTCTCTTGGAAGCTACTAGAAAAGTTATTACAAAATACTGGTAATCAAACTTAGTTCCTACGTTCAAAGAATTTTAAAATTTAACAGCAATACTATGAACAACTGAAAAATAAGTAATCAGAATAAGATCTATAAATCATACAAAGACGTTTTGGGATTGGGATAACCTTGATATGTTGCTATTGAAATACCAAGATTCTTATTGTGCTAACTGTATATGATTTTTTCCTAAAAAAGAAATCATCATATATTGTCTGCCATAACCCTTGCATATCATAACACACACAAAAAAATCTCTTTCCCACAACATGCTAATAATCTACACTGAACTCTCCACATCTCTAGTACTTATCTTCTGTACCCTTCTTCTTATACCTTTTCTTGGTGTCATATATCATAAATGAAGCTCCTCCTTCTGAAGTGTATATATAATCAAATGCCTTTCAGATTATTTTGAATGTTTCAGCTGCTCTACCACGCACTATGCCACACTTTCTCTCCGATTCTCTTACTTATTGAACTCACAGCCTTTCAAAATTTCCATCCATTCTTCTATCATCCAAACTTTTTATACACGGCGCCTATTTTTCCTTTTTTTTATGTCCATTCCTTAAGAAGACTGTATTGGCTCCCAGAAGCATGAGCTCCATCTCTTATTTTTCCTTTACAAAATGAGTTCCATCCAACCTTAAGAGCTTTAATTTTAGCAATGCATTCCTCTTCTTAGGTGACACACATACTCAACCAAATTAAAATCTATGATATTCCCATTATCCTCTTAGGATAACAAATTTTTCAAGATCTTAAGTCCTTTATCAGCCTATCTCCTTGTCATTTCCTCAAAATTCTTATTTTCCTACTCACTCAATTCCCTCTAAATCCTCCACCTCCTGATCTCATCCTCTATATCTTTGAATATCAGAAATCATTGTACCTATCTGCCTATTAGTGTCTGCATTTGATCTGCCCTTGTTTATCTCCCTATTCCATGCTAAACCTTCTACTGAATCTGAATCAGCTCTTCACACTTAATTCCTCTCAGATTCTTACAAGTATTCAGTATTGTCATATATTACCTAAAATTCAGCATAAGGCATCCTCTTCTAGACACTTACATTTGAAATAAGTTATTTCTTGCTCTACTTTTCTTCCCATCACATTTAAAATAATAATACTCTCTCCTCCAATATTTTCTCTTGTGGTTGAAATCCTATATACCTAGCTAAATAGAATACTAATGCTAGCAACCATTGTTGTAGCCAACTTCAACCTTAATATCCTTACTGTCACTATCCTTGCACCCAGCATACCCCTGCCATCTCACTCCAGATGTTATCATTGTTCTCTGTTTTCTTCACTCTCAGGTAATCATTTAAATCTAAATGTTCAAAACTTCCCAAAAATAAAGGCAAGCCTCCCTTTCCTTTTGGCTTATTCTGTCAATTAATATCATCAAAGAATTTATATGTGGAAACACAACCCTGTTTCTTTACTACCATTCTTTAAAATTGCCTTTATCCATTGTAATAATAACTCCACATCTTCTAAAGAAACATGCAGTTATTCACAAATACATTAAGAATGCTTCTGTCTCCCCAACTCCTACTAATTAAATATTCATGCACTCATTGGTCCAAATTCTTCAAGATCAAATTAAACATCACCATAGATAGTGTTCATCCTTGTGACTTGCCTCTTTGTAACTACAAATTTTCTTACACTTGTATCCCATTTACAGCAATACATGTGCATAGTGTGCTACATAATGGCTTCAGGCGTTTGAAAATTATCCCTTCCAAACCAACACTGTGGCTTAGAGAGGTAAATTCCTGACAATGAAGCAACCAATATCCCTTTGACTCAGTTTCTGTAGAGGCTGGCAGGGGTAGATGTGAGTAAGCAGCTACTGTCATGTTCATCTATCCTGAAGTAAGGGATGTGGTGCTGGTTCACCTCTTGTGTGACATGTAGAGGGAGCACTAGGTGTTGATTTCATGGAGCATGAGATTGTGAGCATACACTGCCTATGTGCATAAAGGTAAGCAAGAGATCATGTGGGGGCATTCTTCCTCTGACCAGCAGCATGGAAATGGAGCTCAGTGAGCCACCAGTTACTGCAATGGGTGGCGGGTGGGCCACCCCTGATCAGATCAGTAAGCTCATTCAGTGCTTACCACTTACCTCTTACCATAGGAGGAATGAATAGGCTATGAGTCACTGGACATTCACCACTCCTGAGAAGGCTTGCCTCTTAACTCTTTAAGGAACAAATGTGCAAACTGGGTGAATGTGCTAGAGCCATCAGGCATGTCTAGTTGGTGGGGGTGGGGGTGAGGGAGGATAAAAAAAACAAAAGAAAAAAAATCTTCCCTGTTATTTGCTAGATCATACTAAATAACATTCCACAATCCAAAGCATCAAAAGCCTTCCGTGTGTTAGATAATACCTCCCAGCCTTTGCATTATCTTGTGTTGATGCCCAAACAATCAAATCTAGCAGTACCCTACAATAATATCCCTGAGGATCATTCCTTCAAACACTCTACTTGATTCTCATGAACCAATTTTAGGAGAAGTTTTTCCAGTCTGACTGGAAACACCCAAACTATAATCCTGGCATCAACACTACATAAAAATATAGGAAACAGATACCAAAATGTTTAGATCATCCTTTATAGCCATAATATTTTTGGTTATTGACAAAGGCAGTGACACCAGTTTCATGTTATTCCACTCTTCTGGGTTGTGCACTTTGTTTTTTATTATTTCATTGCTAATGGATTAATTTTCAAGGGCACAGATTCTGTTTTATAAATCCAGATATGAGAATACTACAGGGGATGTTACAACACATTAAAGCAGGTTAAAGGGATTTTTTTTAGGGGGAGAAAGCTTCACTAAATAAATAAATAAAAAGGTTATCAGTGGAGAGAGAAAAGGCTACAGAATAATGAGGAATGTGAATGGGGGCTGAATGGGAAAAATGGGCCAATGTAGATGTCACAAAAAGAAATAAAGGTTACTCCAGATGGGTATGTCCAGAGATGTGGATTACTCCATTGACAAGGAATAAACAAGGTATGTATAAAATACATTTTTCACGCAGATAGAAGAATGTAGGATGGATCAACAAAACACTTTTTAGAAAAGAAATTGTGCTGCATTTTAACAAAAATACGATGTGAATTCTTCATATCTAAAAATTACACAGCAGCAACAGGACAGAAAGTTAACATGGGGAGAGAACATTAATTTTTTAAAGATGGAAGAGTAGCAACTAAAGAAAAAGGAGATTCTCAGGAATCTTCTGGAAGAACATTAAAGTCTCCACTCAGTAACTATTATGGAACAGGTATACACTATTTTGGCAGCAATGACTCCTTTACCTTAAGGCTGGTATGTGAAAGAGCTATGTAGTTATTGCTCTTTCATTCCCTCAGAATGTGCAGAAAATGTTTTGCATGGCATTCAGCTGGAATGTCTGAATTCCACTTTTCTGCCTAGTATTATACAAACTGTCTTCATTTTCAGGTTCTACCTGCTCTGTTCATCCTTGCTGCGCTCAGGGTCATGCCACTCCCCTCCCCTACCCCCACTCTCACACCCCCCCCACTACTTTCCTTAGATTAATATACTTCCTCTGACACACCCACTCATACTCATAGGCAATCCACACCATCCAACCTGGTTCTCACCTATCCTACCACACACTTAATTAGTCTATCCAATTTCTCTTCTCTGCTTAATCTCACCTTAGCCATATACAGTTTACTCTAGACTTCTCCAAAATTGTGAAAAGACTTCCACACAACTTATTAGTTTACTCTCCATACTTACATAATTTCTTTTTCCACCTATATCTATACACATTATCAGAATTTTCACATCATTGTTAACCACTCCACGACCTATCCAGACAGCCACTACCCCTAGCCCTCTACACATCTTTATCATATCACCTAATCTATTTCACAACTCTACCACTCATTTCTTCTCATTCAAAGTTCTTCACCCAAAATTCTACTCAGACCCTACTTACAGATTCCTGATACATCTTATTAAACCTCATGGACATACATTCTACCTTGAATAACTATATACTTCTATGTGGAGACATTCACCCCCAATCCAGGCCCACCATTCCACCCTCTGAATGCCTACTCTATATATGCACCTCTCTCATACTGTATAAACAACTTGTGCTACAATACCTCTGACAATACTAAATTTTAACCCAAGAAGCTTATTAAACAAGATCCATCAATTCCATGCAACTATTGCTCACTACTCACACCACATATCCATCTTAACTGAAATCTGGCTCAAACCACACATTCTGGATCAGGAAATCCTACACCTAGGACACAATGTCCAAAGACAAGATAGAACCCGAAAATGTGGTGGTGGAGTAGCAATAATATATAAAGACCATCTAAACTGTGAACACCTTGATGTTCACCCCTCAATTATTTCAAATATGGAAACACTAATCACCAGTCTTCAAATAAGCCCTCATAAGAATATTATCAGGATTACCATATACCTTCCCCCAAGCAACACTACATATATATATATATATATATATATATATATATATATATATATATATATATATATATATATATATATATATATATAGACTATATATATATATATATATATATATATATATATATATATATATACACACACACTCTCTCTCTCTCTATATATATATATATATATTTATATATATATATATAGACTATATATATATATATATATATATATATATATATATATATATATATATATATATAAATATATACACACACACACACAATACACATATATATACATATATATATATACACACACACACACACACACACACACACACACATACAATATATATATATATATATATATATATATATGTATAGAGAGAGAGAGAGTTTACCATCAAAATCTCAAAGGAAATAATTTGCTATCAAAATAACATACTAAAATTCTGAAAAACAAAAACAACATTTAGCCTAAACTTCGAATGTTAGTAACATGACAAATGACATTTGACATACCAGACTTCCGGTTTTGAAAGTACATGTATCCTTTTACTTTTTAGCAGGGGTCAAGCCTCTGCAAATTATATATACCAACTCTGAGATCACACTACAGTGAGGAAAAGTGCACCAACAAATCAAAGTGATCACTGCAGCTACTGGCATAAACTTTAACAAAAGAGAATAAAACAACGGGATAACCACTTTCACACAGTCAGTGCTTCTTCAGATCCACACGCTAGATTGAATTAATACATCAAGGAATCAATGAATGCAACTTAAAGCAACCAATCAAACAAAACAATTGGATTAAACAAAGAATAGTTAATTCAATAGCGTGACACCCTTTTCTTTAATGTTGGCTTCAAAGGCATACTAACATTGCTGCCTGGTGCTTTGTTTAATTGTAATGTGGCAATCCATCTAATCTCAGCAATTTCTGTTCTATTAACTAAATCCCCACCTCTTATGTTTTCTGGCACTACTTACACTACAGTAAAACTTAACAAGTTACCATTATCAGTAGTTACATGCTTGGTCAATTCATTCAGCATATTTTCTTTTCTGATGTCACCTAAATGCTGCAAACCCGCTCTTTAACATTCTGTTGGTTTTACCTATATAGAATGAAGTGCATGATTTTCCTTGTGCCAGGTAAACTAGATTTCTAGTCCTGCAGTCTGCATAGAAATTAAACAAAAATCTGTGTCCCAAGTTAGGATGCACAAATGCATTATTGCAAGATATCAATTGACAGGCTTTACAATTCCTGCAAGGATAGGTGCCCAGCCTATTTGATTTAAGAGGTTGTTTTTGGTTCATAGTGTAACAAAGTTGCCTCTTAACTGAATGGTTACTTTTAAAAGCAAACCTACGTTTGTCACCTATAACTTCTTTAATTTTTTCATCAGATAATAGAATGGGCCAATTTTTAGTAATGATGTCACATATCCTATTAATGTTACTACTGTAAGTAAGTGGTATCCTGCAAGGGTGGTTAGTGTTACAACAAATCTCAGTATCAGTGTTAGACATGATGCCATTAGATCCAAGCCCTCTCGTTTAATAAGGTTTAACTTCATTAAGTGCTTTATCTAGCTGCACTTCTCTACAGCCCTTCTGAGTAAAATCACATTTCAATCTAGCATTAGCTTGTGAATAACCATGACTGTTAGTATGTAATCTAGACATCCTTAAAAATTGCCCTTTAGTTACATTTTTAAAGCTGTGATTGGGATGCATACTTCAGTGATGGCATAATCCATTCCTTCTGAATTCTTTCCTGAAAAGGGAACTCAAATGTTCCCATCTCAAATACTCAGATTAACAGCTAATAAATCTAAATCATGTTCAGAGTATTTTACAGAAAATTTAAAACATATACTAAGTTGTTCCATATAACCTACAAATTGTTCTAAAATTCACTGGACCCCTTCTGTAAAATAAAAATATCATCCACAAATCTCTTATAATACAAGAGATGTGGAGCAAACACATGACTGGAAAAAAAATCACATTACTTTCCCAGTTAGCCAAAACTAAATTGTCATAACTGTTAGCGCATGGCATTCTCATCACCATATCAAGTTTCTGCATGTAATAGCTATCATTAAAAACAAATATACTGTTTTCCAATACTAATTTTAACAAAATACCTAGCAGATCAATATGACCTGGCGTATAATGAGTCTTAGCTCTTAAGAAATCTTTAACTGATTCTGTATCAAAATTGTTGGGTATTATAGTGAATAGCATGCAAACATTTAACATGACTAATAATGTATCTGTTCCTAGAGGTCCCAAAGTCCATGTATAATCTCCTTGTCAACATAAAAATTGTTCAGTATCTCTAATGACAGCTTGTGCTATAGTAAGTGGCCATTTTAATTGTTTCTCAATGTATATTGAAATAAACTCTGTTACCCAACCTCGCCCTGAAACTATAGCGCACATTGGTAGGTTTATCATCTGCTTGTGTATTTTTGGTAAATCATGAATTATTGTAAACAAAGGCTTCTCACTATCTTATTAATTTCAAAATTTGAAATAATAGCATAGGTCATAGAATCATTCAACATTTCGAACATACTATTTATATACTGTGTAGAGTCAAGCAAATTACAATCAGACAAATTAACAGGCATCGATGTTAATATGCCTTTAAAACCAGCATTAAAGAAAAGGGTGTTATGCTACTGAATTAACTATTCTTTGAACCAATTGTTTTTGTTTGGTTGGTTGCTTGCTTTAAGTTGTATTCTTTGGTTATTTGATATATTAATTCATATATTAAGATGTTACATTTAATCTTGTATGTGGATCTGAAGAAGCATTGCCTTTGTGAAAGGTCTTATCCCATTGTTTTATTCTCTTTTATTGAAGTTTATGCCAGTAGCCGTGGTGGTCACTTTGATTTGTTGTTGCCTATTTCTACTTTGGTTATCTTAGCATCATTTGTTTGCAATTTGCCTTACTTTTCTATGCAACAGTGAGGAAAAGGTCAATTCCCCAATCATCACTGTTCCTTGATCTTCATTTGCAATGCCAAACTATTAATAAAAATCAAGCTTTACTTTCATTATTATGATTTTGTATTATTCCAGTTCAGCATTATGAAACTTTGAAAACTGCCTTTCGGCCACATGATTAAACAACATGAGCCTTTAAAACGTTGATGGTAAATGTATATGTATATGTATATATGTGTATATGTGTGTATATATATATATATATATATATATATATATATATATATATATATATATATATACACATACACTGTATATGTATAGTCCCCTACAGATGACGGAAATCTTAAAACTTCAACTTTCATATGTCCAAGACCATATAAGTTTTAAAACTTCAAACGTTCTGAATGGAGATTTCCATACAGTGCAGAACAGGAAAACTTCCATTTTCCTCACTGTAGTCTGATCTAGGAGTTGGTATATTTAAATAGCAAGGGGTGTGGGGGGGGGGGTTGCAGGGGGGCATGCCACCTGAAAAATGTCCAGGAAGTTTGTTTTGTTTTATTTTTTTTTCAGGTGTTCGAACTTTTGAAATGTCGATCATATGGTCTCGCCTCGGCCATATGAAAGTTGATATTTTAAAAGTTCAATCATCTGTAGTAGACCCATGTGTGTGTATATATATATATATATATATATATATATATATATATATATATATATATATATATATATATATATATATATATGTATGGATCTACCTGACTACATCGACAGTTCAGAAGAGCGAAAACAACTTCACCGATGCCAGAAGATTGACAGTTCACAAACACGACACCTCATACACTCAACACATCATAACAACAACAATCAACAAACAAAACAAATCCCCTGTCCAAAAACCACACACACAACACAAGCACACCAAAATCCTTACAAACCAACACTAACCCTTACATACACAACTATCTACAACCCTAACTGAAACCCTAACCCTAAGGTCCGTCGCTATCGCACACTCACCTAACCCGCGCCCTAACCCTAACTCACTTAACCCACCCCTAACCCAAAAAATATCACTACTGCACCCTTACCTAACCCGTGCCCTAACCCTAACTCACTTATCCCACCCCTATCCCTACAGACTGTCAACATCGCACACTTACCTTACTCACACCCTTACCTAAACCGCGCCCTAACCCTAACTCACTTATCCCACCCCTATCCCTACAGACAGTCAACATCGCACACTTACCTTACTCGCACCCTAACGTCCGTCACTACCGCATACTTACACATCCTTTCCCCATCTCAGTGTTCTCAGCGTCGGTGTTTTCCTCCGTCGGTCTTCTGACTTGTCGATCTTCTGGGGTCGGTGAAGTCGTTTTCGCTCTTCTGAACTCTCAATGTAGTCAGGTAGATCCATATATATATATATATATATATATATATATATATATATATATATATATATATATATATATGTGTGTGTGTGTGTGTGTGTGTGTGTGTGTGTATATAACAAACAAGCAAGTTGAAGAGCAGGAGTCAAAATTTATATAAAATCCACCAAGTTTAGTGTACAAATGGTAAGCGCTTTCACAAATAAATTTGCTTCATCAGACCTAACTGTTCAGATGAGGTCATTTCCCTCTATACTCAATTAAATTCAAACTAACCAATCATACATTTACACATTTAAAGATGCACTTACACATTCAACAATATATAGCCCAAAAATATATGTAAATATATGAAATAAAACTATAAATTATCCTCTAATTAACCTGCAAAAATATTAAAAGACATAGGGCAGGATTCACGAAGCCTCCGTGTAAGAGTTATACCTCATACACGGAGGCTGCAGTTAAACAGAGTGATGTCAGCATGCTCTGCATATTCATGAGAGCATGCTGAATCACACTTAAGGCCAACACGGTCCGTGTAAGACAGTAGGGGGCGTGTCCGTAGGCCGAGCCCTGTAAGCGGGCACGCCCCCAGAAGAGGAAAAGTACCCAAAGTAAACACCCATGACAGAGTCCACGGAAATGTGAATAAACAGAACACAACACATGCCCCCACAGACTATGAACAGAAAACATATAAATAAACATGTTTTATATATTTTTTTAAATTGTAAAAATGTTTAACCATGAGTGCGCTCGTTTGCGCGGGCGTGCCCGTTAGCAGTCAGTGTGAAAGCATATAAGAACTAAATATGCAAAATAAGCCAGGAAGCAATAGCGTAGTGGTAGAGATGTTGGCTGAAGAGCAGGCATTCACGGTTCGAGCACCCACAACACCAATTTTTTTTTTTAGCAAAATAAGCAGGAAACAAGTCCCTGACAAATATGTACACATAAAACCACAATTTATGTAAAATGTAATGAAATAGCCCATTTATATTGAAGAAATGTGAGGTAACAAAAGAACAAAAAATGCCAGATGTGCTCATAGCTGAGCTACAGTTTAACAGAGTGAGTGCATCTGCCCGTAGATGAGCAGTGGTTTAACTGGTGCAAAATGAGTGCCCGTAGCTGAGCAGTGGTCTAACATGCTAAATCTATGTGCCCCTAACTGAGCTGAGCGTAATATGCGTGCTGATAGCCAAATGACCAGTGTACCCCATTTGAGTGGAGCTGCGCACCATGCAAACAAGCTAACCAACGGGCAATGTTGAGCAAGCCGTATCAAAACTGCCTTTACACAGACACACCCCTCAGCATGTCTAGACAGTCATGAAAAATAAAAAGCAGTGGCCAGGATCGAACCCAGGATACTATACACCATAGTCAATGTACAGAACCACTAAGCCATGACAGCAGTACCTTTAAATGCAATAATAGCTAATATATAGGAATGAATACAAACTAGAGCATGACAATGCAGGTTTACTGAAGTTGATACAATTCCAAAATGGCCAATCACAGATATGTGCGGAAAAAACGGACTATATAAGCCCCATAGGTGGGAATACACAACATAAACGATTGTAGAACTGACCTGCAGGCAGAATGACAGGAGTAGGAGAGAGTAGTTGCTTTCGAGCACAGAGGTGGAGTGTTTAGGAGTCCAGGTACTTGGTCTGGCTCCTAGTCCATAATCATGAGGCCCAACTCATGCAGGGCCAGGTCCTCCGGGGAGCATACAGGGCCGTGGCGTAGGACCGGTTGGCTCATGATCTCACCAGTGCCACAGGGATTCCAAGGACTGGAGAGCAGGTCCGTCACCACCATGCAGACCTGAAGAGATGCAAGCAGGACCAACTGAGCCTTTGGATCCAGGCGGCCCGACAAACGCCCCACTACTGAGTAACTAACATTTAATTATGTATGTAAGAAATTAAACTAGCTGATATTATGGAGATGTGTATTCCAATATTACTTCATTTATATTACAGCTGCAGGTGTCCGTTCTGCGAACCGCAGAGCCTATGACGATAGGCTGGTGCGGTTGCGCCACCAGGCAGGTCAGTAATCCACTACCAGTAACTGTAAAGAAATATAAAAGTATGACAGTCAGCAAAAGAGTGCAGTCTAGTCAGTAAGGAATAAAATCTGCAAGTAACAGTGTGAAAGTGTCTGCAAGTATTGCTTGATTACAAAAGTGTGTTTCAGCCTGTAAGTTAAACCGAAAAATGAAACTGTCTGACATATATTCTGAAATAAAAATGCCCTACATGTAAGAAAATCGTACACAACCTGCAGCAGGCTGAAAAGTATAGCTGCAGAAGATGATGAAATCACATGTGTGAAATATATCCCTGTGGAAATACTGAAACATGACAGAAGTGAGACTGCTGGAAAGGATTGTAATCACTACAGGTGAAACATGTCAATAAAGCCTAGACGTAAGTACCATCCTGAATAGTAAAATGAAAGCAAGTGAGAGAGTGTGAGAAAGTGTCATGAATCCAGCAATACAGTAGTAATAACCCCTGAATAAAGTATACTGCAGTCAAGACAGAATGAAATGCATGTGAGATTCAAAACCAAACAGTGAAACTGTTCAAAGTGTTGCTGCATCTGGAATGTGTATCCCAAAATCTGAATATGTTGCTCTCAGTCTGCAATATGCAGATAGGATGATTGTCTGATATACCAAACATCCACACTTGTCTACAGCTATATAAAGCAAATGTAGCAGGATGATGTAGCTGAACAAAGCTAGATATGAATGTGTATGAAGAACAATAAAATGTATATTGATGTTGCAGTAACAGTCCTATCACCAAGTTGAAATAGTTATCATATAGGAAACTGTAGTTAGAACAGTAGTGTGTATATAACTGTAGCTATTAGAAATGTACAGCATATGTATTGTTATTCGAAGGTGTTAATATTACTTTCTTTACCCCACCCTATAACCACATATAACCCATTCCACATGAAAATGGTATGTGCAATCACAATTAACACCCCTGGACGTTTGTCCTGTTGGATCATATATATTTGCATGTCCGTTGATGCATCTGCCCTGTTCATACATCCACACCTGATGGACTGTTGCCATCAATTAACCCTGCATGTTGTTGGACTGTGTATTTCTGTTCAAATTATGCATGTGTTATGCACGCTGTTCAATGGTGTGAATATCTGGGTGTTTGGTTAATGGAAATACTAATGCATGCTGTTACAGCTAATTGTGAATGGTATTATATGTCACTAACCCAAACTGTCATGACATAATGCAAAACATAGGATGACAGGGAAGGCGGGTTCCAACGGACCCACCTCTCCCACCTCAGCTGGCGAGTGCACCTGGCACTAGTGCCAAGTCCGGACCCTCCTCCGGTGGCCCTGTGCCACCTGCGGGTGGAAGCGCTGCAGGGTATGGAGCTCGCCCCCCCTCTGCAAGTGTGGCTGGAGGAGAACCACCACTCACCCTCCATAGCGTCCGGACTGTGGTGCTTAGGGAGATTCGGGACTCTGTTCTCAAGCCCCTACGCCAGCTCGAGGCACGGGTGGCGCAACTAACGGGCATGCCTGTTGCCCGGCCTACACAGCCCCCAGCACAGCCCCGTCCTGGGCAGTGAAGGAACAGTGGCAACTGCCTATGGGTGGGGATATCAGTTCCACTGTTGCTATCTGTGGGCTCATGGGCTCTGGTTATCCAAACCTCCGTCCCCATCAATTGTGTAACCCCCCCACACGTGTCATACACTGCCCCTGTATGCGTCTTGTTTGTCTTGTCTGTTTACCTACCCAACCAACCTCCCCAGCTGTACCGACTTCCTTCACCTGACATACCACTCACACCTGAAAAAAAAAAAAAAGGGCACTCTGTACCCACAAAAAAATTACGCCCCATACATAGCTGCCCATTTCGCACAGATGTCTGCTGGACATGGAACCTAACAATTACAATTGGCAGTACAACAAGTATTATTGTTGTCCTGACACCTCTCTCAGGGGTGGAAGGTTTCAAATGTCACACCAAATTACATACATATGCACAGCTGTTGCTGATGAAGAAATGGGCAGCTATGGGCCTTACCTACATCCCTCCTGCACATCCCAAGCTTGTTTCCCTACTGTCTTACCCTCTTTGTGACACCTTTTTCACCACTTTCCTGTCTCCCCACTTTTTTTCTTTCAAAGAAAATAGCGTGGATGTGCGCCAGAGTAAGCACCGTTAAGCAGTTGTAAGCGGGTGTGCGCTTGTGTGCACGGAGCTAACCGCCAGTGCGCATGCGTGAGCTCCGCGCAAACCAGCGCTAACCCAGTTACAACTGCTTAAAAGTGCCTTAGTCTCTTTGATTGACAGGTCCTGTACTCAGTTCAAAAGCAAAATAAAATGCCACTGTCAGTTCCGAACCCAGGAAACACTAGTCTGTATGACCTATCACTAAGCCATGACTCTTATACGAAAACATTGTGCTAAAATAAATATAACATGTAATAGTAGGGATGAATGTAAAGGGAATATAGGATGTGTAGTACACAAAGCATGCCATTTAAAATTACTGTCAAAACTACTGGATTTCCATAATAGTAGTGTGTGAACAGAAACAGCCATGCTAGTTCTCAGCTTGTAGATAATAAGGTCAGTTAAAGTACATATATAAATGTATGCATATGTACATTTATATATATATATATATATATATATATATATATATATATATAAATATATATCTATATATAGCTGTAGGAGTCAATGTGCATACACACTTGCTACAGGGAACATAAGAGAGGAATGGAGAAATGTGAATATACAACACAGCCTGAATCATGAGAGAGATACTAACCTTTACACTCACAGAACACTGTCCACAGCATACCAGCATGGTCCCCACCCTCACAATCTGAAAGGGCAACACCTATCCCACATACCCTTTTATAGCACTGGCCTGAAATCACAGTGAGAACTGCAATCAGTACACAACTGGCTGTATGGAATTAGCAAATGTTGGCTTACAATTGGTGCAGAGGCCATCACATGGACCTATGCAGATACCTACAAAAGCATCCAGTGCTAACACTCCCCACATGCAATACATTCATTGCATTGTCTGTAAGCAGACAGAGGGAGCGAGAAGTGAGAGAGAGAGAGCAAAAAAAAAAAAAAAAATTAGACACTGTGACTCTGTCACCCAAAGCTGTCAGCACTGACAGTAGCAGCAGCAAGCAGAAGCTGTGGTAACGCAACCAGCTGCGAAAAACACAGGTAATGCAAAGTAGCAGGTTAATAGTGTGCATACTGTGAACCCTCCAAATGTGTCATAGGTCTGTATCCATAGGTATGTCCATGTGATATGTTGTGTGTATGTAGTTCCACCAAAAGGGGATGACCATACTTTACATGTCAATCAGTCTTAGGCCATGATCCTGGCAGCAGTTGTCTGTGCGTTGGCCCAGCAATGGCTGTAGTGACTGCTTTGAAAGGTCAGCCAGGTACAAAAGTCAGGATCAGCCCATCCCAAAGGCACACTAGCTGGGAACAAGTGTCTGCAGGTACCCGATGTCACTGCATATGCATCCCATACTGCATAATTCCATAGCTTAGCAGACCAGGCCCGTTATGCATATGATGTGGTAATTCCCAGGGTCAGTCGAGGTGCCCCCTTAGTGGTGTGGGACCACTGTTGCTGTATGCCACTGTCCAGGTACATATCCTGTAGTACGGCCAAGATAAATTATAAGTGTTATGTGCGGTTGTATGTCCTCTCGGAGTGCCGGTAGCACACATCCAGGGATACCATGAGGTCACAGTGATGCTGTGTGTTCTTCTCTGCTGAGGGCGGCCCTCACCTGGACATGTGAGATGATAGGGAGGTTACATCCAGCTGTGATAAATATTTCAACTGGTGGGGGAGAAGGAGGGGGGATACGTGCACCGAACATGTCTGCAAGATTGTTGCCAATATCCGTGTGTTTGGTGAATGTTAAGTAGGTGTGTATTAATACAGAGCATATCTGAGACATGTGGTCCACATGTGTAACATAACTGAAGAAGGCCTTGTGGTCATCCATAGTTTTTGTGTCCATTTCCCTCCCAAAGTAGGCCATGGCCATTGTTATGACGGACAGTAGCGTAGTACCAGTGCTGACCACAGATGCCTTCCCTTAATGTGAATGTGCTCTGTCCTGCAGTAGCCTCCTGCTATTGTTATACAATCTACCTCTGTCTGGGGTCCACCGGACAGGATGCCTAGCCTTTGTGCATAGGGTCTGGGTTAGAAATGTGTGTGCAAGTTCCATGCAATCTGTGGCATGTCCGTGGTAAGCATTTGCAAAGGGGTCAGCAGTGTGTCTTGTGGCTTCCACTGGCCGAGTGTGCTGCATGGATACCATCTCAGTCCCAGCAAGTGAATAACTGTCTAATCACATACATATCAAAGTAGTCTACTGTGCTGGTGGTGGTGGTGGGATATGTATATCCAGGCCGAGTAACTTCTGTCCACATCACAGTAGAGGACAGTGTCCCACATACAGTACCTTGGGATGAACCTCCAGAGTGAGGTTGTGCATTGCACCTGTCAGTGTGTGTGCTGACCGATGGGGCATGCTACTATGTTGTGTGGAATTTGGCAGGTATTGTTGCACAGGTGTTGGCTGAGCACTGATATCTGGCCATGTACTTGTGTATCCACCACAACACACACACATGCAACATATGGGAGTAGTAGTATATCACTACACATGAGTATCATGTATAGTATGTGCGCCATATATTGCTAACATGGTCTGCTGATATCCTGTTTGTGTTCTCTTCCAGGGAGATGGCGCGACAGCATAACCCTGCCTACTCTGTGGCAGAAGATGAGGAGATCCACCAGAGCCTGGTGCGGGAGTATGACATCCTATTTTCCCACACCAGTCAGAATCAGCAGGAGAGGGCCGCACTGTGGCAAGACCTTGTCCGTAGGGTAAATGATATTGGCACGCATAAGAGGACATATGAGCAGGTACGACATCACTGCAGTGATTTAATCCGAAGTGTCCGGCAGCGTGCATCAGATATCCACAGGCAACAGGTCGCCACAGGAGGTGGGTGGCCATACATCCCCCCCTCACCAGACTGGAGGGGCTACTCCTAAGTGTTGTGGCTCCAGCCCCGGAACACCAACAGCAGTACACCTGCATTATGATGGAGGCTGGTTCCACACAGCAGCACGACATGGAGCGTGCAGGTAATATGCCATATGTACACTTGACTGTTCTGTACACTGTATCATATGCAATATCAATGGCACAGTTGTGCCCACTGACATTAATCTCATCATTTCTGCAGGTCCCTCCAGGGTTACAGCAAGGCAGGCCATCCATGCTGGTGAGTGTGTTTAACATAACCTATAATAGTCCTGATAATGCTAGTAACAGTAGTGTAACTCAGTAGTGCTCTGTGTGTATACTGCGGGGTGTGCATGTGTGCATGTGTACAGGTGTGCCTGTGCCCATGTGTGCATGTGTGCATGTGTGCAGGTGAGCCTGTGTCCACTTGTGCATCTGTGCATGTGTGCCTGTGTCCACGTGTGCATGTGTGCATGTGTGCCTGTGTCCACATGTGCATGTGTGCATGTGTGCATGTGTACACGTGACCATGTGTGCATGTGTGCATGTGCCCATGTGTGCATGTGACCACATGTGCATGTGTGCATGTGTGCATGTGTCCACGTGTGCATGTGTTCACGTGTGCATGTGTCCACGTGTGCATGTCTGCATGTGTGCATGTGTGCCTGTGTGCATGTGTGCATGTGTGCCTGTGTGCATGTGTCCACGTGTGCATGTCTGCATGTGTGCCTGTGTCCATGTGTGCATGTGTGCCTGTGTCCATGTGTGCATGTCTGCATGTGTCCATGTGTGCATGTGTGCATGTGTGTATAAGTGCATCACTAGTAACAATGTCTGGAGACTGTAAACTGTGTTTCCTGTCTTCCTCCCACAGGTTCTGGGGCTGCTCTGGTGACCTGCAGCAGGGAACCTGAATCCTGTGCCATGGCTACTGGTAATGATGATATTTGTGTAATGGTACAGGAAGGTGTGTCAGGGTCTGCCATTGGTCAGCCAATTGACAGTAAACAGCTGTCAACCCCATCATTGCACACAGTCATCCTGCCTGTACATCCTTTGTCACCATTGTCCCTAGGTGATGGACAGGATACAGCGGGCATAGACCAGGGTAATGTGGTACCTGTGGCACATGCGTCCCCACATAGCAGCCATGGGCAGGGTCCTCCAATGGTACCACACAGACAGTTGCCCATGGGTCCTCATGGGAGCATCCGTGGGCGTACTGCCTCTGGCCGACGTGCCCAAAGAGGTCTGTCAATCTCAGCTATGTTTCGGACTGTCATGCAGGCACAGTCACGTATGGAAAGGTACACCAGACAGGGTCTGAGGGAGCTGAGGGCATGTTGCACAGCCATGACAGACAGTATGCGTGACATTGCGGATGCTATCCGTAACTTCACCGATGTCATAGACAGACGTTGTGGGGACATATTACAGCAGTTCCACAACCAAATGTCCATGAGCCAGGGCAATGGTGGGCGTTTGCGGCATCGACGTGGCCGTATGCCGGCAGCAGCAGCAGCTGGCAGTCGGCGCGGACGACAACAGGCTCGTGCATGCCCCCATAGTGCCAGCAGCAGCCCCAGCAATGCTGGGTCTGTGCTGTCATTGGAACGCCCCAGGAGACCACGTGCACGTGGCTCTGGGCAGTCCCAACAGGGACTTGTGTCCAGTCAACACACTCCCGCTTCTGATGACAGTACCCAGTTTGGCTTTGTACTGGATATGGTCCGTAGCACCCCTACCAGGCACAGGTACCATGTCCGTGCACACAGACACTGATCTGTATGGCCTGCCAGGTGCAGTCTGTGGCTGTCCACAAACCCCTGTATATGGCAGCCATGAGGTGGAACTGTGTGTGTGCATACACACATGCGAAATGTTAACACCTAGGGCAACCACATACACGCACACACTGCACCAACACTGCCCCACCCTGTACTGCTGCCCCTCACCAACACACATACACACACATGTCAATTGGTGGTATCAGTGGCTGACTCAGGCATACCTAATCCACACCCTGTGCATATGATGACATTGTGCCTCCTCCTGCAATCTCCAACATCATTGCGGGAACAGGTAAACACGTTGCTGATGCACAGGGTGACTACATAGAAGTGTATTAGTAGTATCATGTTGGTAACAGTACAGTGTGCTGCTATGACTGTGTGTTTATCCCAGCATGCCTGCTGTAGTAACTGTATGAATGTCCTGAATTTTTATCTGCACCCATAGTACATACCAAAGTATAACAGCTGCACATAATTGCATGCCACTGGTAAGGTTGTCAACAGATAGCCGCATACATGGGTAGCACAGGGGGAAAGCTAATGCAAGTAGTGATATGCAATGGTGGACATGTACAGTAATGGTGTCAAGTTGCCCACAACGACTATGCCATGTGGATGTTGGCGCATGTAGCTATGTGTGCAGTACCAATGTAATCCAAATCACAAATAAGTATGACATAATATCAGTTCTACCATGGGCATCTGCGCTGCATATTCCTGGGTACATGTTGATAGTGCCTGCATATTTGTATTGTTACTTACTGTTATTGTTACCCCTTCTTTGTTGTATAATGCACTACTTACAGCCCTGTTTACTGTAGCTTTGTTTGCATGCATGTTCGCTTGGGGTTCCCTGGAACACTGCTTACACCTGCAATGCAGAGTTACAGTGCTTCTGTAGACTTCTAGTGACATCTGCATAGCATACGATACGTATGTCAACTTTACACATGACAGAACGTCACTCTCTGTCCTGTACGCATGTACGTTGCCTGTGACACATTGCACACGTTGTACCTGGCATTTACCCACGTGTGCAGTCATATATGTCAGTGCTATGAAACAGTAGCGGTACACCCACACATACACACCTTCAGTATGTTGTTCCCCATTAGCCCTATGTGTTGGTACTCACCATGGCAATCACACTACTAGGGTAGCATGTGCAAAGGTAACCTGTGAATCGTTTCTATGGTCCAGTTGTGGTTTATGTGAGTCATGTGTCAATGTCACAGTTGCCACATGTATGCAGTCAGCCATCACCCTTGGCCAGGAACGTACAACACATGTGTGGGATGCCACCACACAGCCAATCTGGGGACTGGTCTCTCTGAACCCAGTAATGCCATACCCTGTCAGGTGGCATGTCATATATACTACATCCTGGACAAACGTCAACCCCAATCCCTGCTGCTACTATTGATAATACCCCTGAAGATTTCCTGATAGTTTTGACCAGTTCTTTACTGAGACATTTCAGGCCCTAGCTAGCCATCTACCTCCTAGCTCCCCTGGTCCTGAAAGTAGCACCCCTAGAAAACTACTTGCGTTCAGCTGCCAACCAGTCGCCACTTCACTTCTCCGTATCCTGATTGAAACAGTGAAACCCACTACACTGTCTGCCAATCAACTCCCTGCCGAGTACCAATCAAAACCAGATGATGCTATTGCTTACCCCATCTCAAAGGTAATCAAAGGAACCATGGTAGAATCTAACTTTCCCACCATCTGGAAAAAGTCATATGTAATCCCACTTCACAAAGGAGGCAGCTCTACTGAATTCTCCAATTATAGGCCAATAGCTATACTCTCTCCACTTGCAAAGATTATGGAAACTTTCGTCATAGACAATTCATGCACCACCTAATCCAAAATTGCATTATGGCAGACACTCAGCATGGCTTACGTCCTCATCACAGCACTACTTCAGGCCTCCTAGCCTTTACTAACACCATAAACCATACTTGCAACACTAATTATATATCCTCAGCCCTCTTTTTGGATCTTTCCAAGGCATACGATATGGTTGATCACCAACCTGTACTCCACACCCTGCAAACACTGTCTAGATACTGGAGCCTTCCAATGGTTTCAATCCTACCTGCATGGTCGACAGCAGGCTGGCCTCTGACAGAACAAACTCTCTAACCTTCTACCTAACACCCTCAGAGTACCACAAGGCTCTATACTAGGGCCCTTGCTGTTCTCCATCTTCATTAACGACCTTTATACTGTCATCCCAAAAGTCAGCTGTATCCAATATGCTGAAGACTCTACTCTGATCTGCTCAGCCACATCTCCAGTAGAGTTATGGTCAGCTACCCAGACCACCTTTAATACAATAGAAAACTGGCTTTCTGAACATTGTCTGATCCTAAATCCCAAATAAACTAAACTGCTGTTATTTCACCAACACGTAGGTCTACTACTTTCACCGTTACCATAACATCAACTGATGGCACAATAATCTCCCCTGACCCATCTCCGAAACTATTAGGTGTTATCATAGACAATAATCTCAAATGTGACCTACATGTTAACCAGATTATCAAAGCCATCAATAGAAAACTAGGGTCACTTTACAGAATTAAAGCCTTCCTAGCCCCTCCACCTAAAGGTGCCATAACTCACTCACACCTTGTTTCAACCCTTCTGTATGCATCCCCTCAACTCTTGAATATGAACAAGACTGTCCTTAACAAACACTCAATTTGCTACAACCACATTGCCAGGTTTGCCACTGGGCTGCCTTTGAGGACACATCATTGCATCAATCTAAATTAGCTTGGTTGGCTTGCAATACCCAGCCTAATACAGTATAACCAACTGATTATGGCCTATAAAATCCTCTATAATCCCGACAATACTCCTGCACTTCAAATATTATCACCCCCTATAACAATCCTAGACTGCTTTGATCCTCTAACAAATTACTACTTCAGACTAGCAGGTTTAATAACACAGCCGGTGATTCTCTCTTTGCAAACCCTGTAAGTAGATCCTGGAACTCACTTCCAGCTGATATTACCCTACTGTCCACCTTAGGTCAATTTAACAGTAGACTCAAACAACATTTGTCACTTAACTGGCTATGTCAATGTATCAAGCCTGGCTAACTCGAATGTGTAAAATCTGTGAACCACTTTACTGTGTAATTTTAATTTAATCCTGACTTGTGCTCAGGACTAACATTAACCTGTGGAACATGTTTGACTTGCTTACTTATGTAATCTCTGTAAATAATCTGTTTGTAATATGTAATGCTAGTATTATGTAATGCTGTATATGCTACCCTCGTAGCTTGTCTCCACGGGCCTCCCCTGGAAATGGACATGCATCCAGTCGGACTATCCCAGTCAACAAATGTAGGATAAATAAATAAATCAATAAAATATATTACAGTGACTACAATACAAGTCAGACATTGACACGCACTGACAGCATGCTGAACACAGTGGGGCATATGTGGGGACACAGAATAGCAGCCTGCCTGGGCATCACACACCTCCGCAGCTGGCACACAGGCATATGTTCCATTGGAACAGAGCACATGCCACACATGGCACGCACATCCCCTGTGCCACACACTCACAGCCTGTCTTGTGTGCTGCACTGGGGTCCCGCTCAACAGGCTGTATCTGGTGAAGGTCACAGTGATATGCCTCAGGGGCACTATGGTCCACCACAGCACACATGCATACAGGTCAGTCAGAGGCATGGACAGATATGACTCACTCATTGACCATGCCAGTATGGCTGCCTGAGACATACCTCCCTGGACTACATGATAGGGAACATAGAATGGATCTCTCAGCATGTAACACAGGCCAGTATGAGCCTGATGTTAGTTGCCAACATACCCTCACCAGGTATTCTACCACAATATGTGGGAAGGGTGTTGTATGTCTACATTATGCTTAGTCTCCACTGTCATTCATAGGGTATTCACTGGCTGTCAACGTGTGCTTACATGCTAGGGAAGCCATAATGATGTGCAAGGGTCATCTTGCACGTGACACCCATGGCCCGATGTATAATGGCAAAGCTCCTTGGTACACACATACTGCCTTATGCTGCAGGACATGGTTTACATAGTGACCTCCGTGGGTATCACACAGATTAGGACACTAACAGTGCTGCTACACAACAACAGCAGTGTACACTGGAAGATGCATGCACCAGACACTGCCCTCAGCACGGTGAACTGCAATGTCTGTGCAGTACCAGATTCATGATTCATGGTTCACAGGTGTTACCCATCACTGACAGGTTATGACTCATACCATGCCTGTCGTCCCCTACACATGTAACACACATGGATAGGGGGGTGGTATCCCAAGGTAACACAGATACACACACCTCCAGGTTGTTGGCACAGCACAAACCATCAGGGCCTACTCATGTGCAGCTAACAGTGTGTTGGACTGCCATCTGGTTCATAGCCTGGCACACACAACCCTCCCATACACAGGAAGACCACCTATCCTCCATAACAACACTGGCAATATGACAGTCTCAAGAACTGTGTTTATATGGCCGGACTGCATCCAGCCAAACATTGTGTGTGAGCATTACTGTAGCTGCAACATACTAGTTGAAGGGTTCACAGCATGTGGTCACCGAATTGCAGTGGAATGACATGTTACCACTACCACAACGGGTGGGAACATGCAGCACCTGTACATCGACTACATGTACACTATATGGCCCAGACCAGATGTGTATCCCCTGCTGTAGGTCTGTCACCATAGAAGCCCACACTGTATAGAGACATACCACATGCGGACCCTGCACAGTAAGACACAGTCATATTGGTATACATTGCAAATACCATTTATCCACTCAAAGCATGTGTCAGACATGGTAACTACTGCAGGTCACAGGTATTTATGTGTATGTGTCACACACATACATCATGTGTGCAATGCCATTGCTGGTTTAGGCAATGGCATGCATTGTTATGTACAAACACCCACACAAGGTCATACTGTGAGACACAACCGCACGTGACAGTTGTGGGTTACCAAAACATACCTATCTGTACTCTGACAATGGTAATAGACACAGTAGCAGAGCATACTATTGGCATTACTAGCCAACTAGCCCTGTTTGGCTGTACTGATAGTGTGGTGACATCCCCTGTGTTTACTGGGGTAGTATGCAGCATCTGGTGTATTGTAATATTTGCCAAAAGGATCTGTTTGCTCACACTTGCATTTACACACACCCTACTACCCCCACACACATGCACACTTGCCATTTGCAGGATTCATTCCCCTACCTAACTAAGTCATGACACATGAGAGAGATGCATTAGCAAAGCGCACTATTCGGTTTACTAGATAGCTTTTCTTCTCTGCCTATACTTATAGGGTGCTGACAACATCAGTATTTTGAAAGGGTAATGTACATCAGGTAGTGTGATCTCCTGATTGCCAAAACTAACATGTTTTTCATACGGAAATGCACACACACAAACTCCCCACATCCAAACAAACACACATGCCATTTACAGGTTTTAAATTCCTACCTAATTACATTGCGATACTCGGGAGAAACGCATTAGCAGAGTGCGCTATTCACATTACTGGGAGGCTTCCCTTCTCCGTCTGTACTTATAGGGTGCTGACATCATCTGTGTTTAGAAAGGGGAGTGTGCATCCTGTAGTGTGCTCTCCCAGTTGCCAAAAGGGACATTTCCCTCACACAAATTTGCACACACACACAGTGACCCCCCTCATCCAAACACACACACTTGCCGGATTCAAACCACTACCTAGCTATGTTATGACACTCGAAATGGACGCATTAGCAGAGCGCACTATTCACATTACTGGGAGGCTTCCTTTCTCCTGCTGTACTTATAGGGTGCTGACATCATCTGTGTTTAGAAAGGGGAGTGTGCATCCTGTAGTGTGTTCTCCCAGTTGCCAAAAGGGACATTTTCCTCGCACATACTTGCACACACACACACACTAACCCCCCCTCATCCAAACACACACACTTGCCATTTGCAGGATTCAAACCACTACCTAATTATATTATGACACTCGAGATGGACACATTAGCAGAGTGCACTATTTGCATTACGAGGAGGCTTGCCTTCTCCTGCTGTACTTATAGGGTGCTGACATCATCTGTGTTCAGAAAGGGGAGTGTGCATCCTGTAGTGTGTTCTCCCAGTTGCCAAAAAGGACATTTCCCTCACACATATTTGCACATACACACTAACCCCCCTCATCCAAACACACACACTTGTCATTTGCAGGATTCAAACCACTACCTAGCTATGTTATGACACTCGAGATGGACGCATAAGCAGAGCGCGCTATTTGCATTATTGGGAGGCTTCCCTTCTCCTGCTGTACTTATAGGGTGCTGACATCATCTGTGTTTAGAAAGGGGAGTGTGCATCCTGTAGTGTGTTCTCCCAGTTGCCAAAAGGGACATTTCCCTCACACATATTTGCACACACTCACTAACCCCCCTCACCCAAACACACACACTTGCCATTTGCAGGATTCAAACCACTACTTAACTATGTTATGACACTCGAGACGGACACATCAGCAGAGCATGCGATTCACATTATGAGGAGGTTTTCCTTCTCCTGCTGTACTTATAGGGTGCTGACATCTTCAGTGTTTAGTAAGGGGAATGTGCATCCTGTAGTGTGTTTTCCCAGTTGCCAAAAGGGACATTTCCCTCTCACACACAAAAAACCCACTCACTCACACACACACTGAGCATTTGCAGGATTCGAACCCCTACCTAACTATATTATGACACTTGAGGGAGATGCATTAGCAGAGCGCACTATCCAAATTACTGAGTATCTGTTTTGCACCTGTAGTAATTCTAGGGTGCTGACATCTTTATTTCTACAGAGGTATGTAGATGTAGTACTACCTGTCAGGTGGGGGATAGAATATATATGCATTTGCAGCCACCTATGTCAGGGTCAGATCTGCACATCGGACTGGCAAGTTATGTTCTATACCATGCTTTGGGACAACAGGACCTGTAACACACAACACAACCAGTCCAGAACACCACACCCACATCCAGGACACACACTTAGCTTCCCTGGGAACAGTGCCAGGATATGCAGGTATTCGCACACACCATTCCAGTTGTTAACATCAGGTACAGGCATATTGTGTGTGAGAACTACTCAGGCCTCTACCACTTTACCCTACAGCCACTACAATTTGTGGGTCCATGTGCTATGGCAGAACCACACACCACAGCCACATGGGTGAATACATATTGCACCTGTCCATCTGCAACGTGGGTACTCACTGTTCCACACCAGAGATAGACCACCATTGTTGATATCTGACCATACCCACCTTTCCCTGGACATCCATATCTCATCTCCACCCCCAGGCAAGGTTGTCACTGCACACAAACTGTGTTTAGCACAAGCAGACTCTACACTTGTGTAGACTGGGGTGGATGACTTCAGAGGACCCATGCTGGAGGACTATACTGGCCACTCAGCATAATCCTTGACAATTGCATCCTATGAGCATGTGTACAGTTTGCATTAGTCATGCTATCCCACATATACCCATGACTGCTCCACAACAAGACACCTGTCAGCTGTACACCAGCCATATATGCGC
Source organism: Protopterus annectens (assembly GCF_019279795.1). Taxonomy (NCBI): domain Eukaryota; kingdom Metazoa; phylum Chordata; order Ceratodontiformes; family Protopteridae; genus Protopterus; species Protopterus annectens. Next base: position 996,745,458 of record NC_056730.1, read on the forward strand.
CGTTCAACAGACAGAGTGACCTAATACATTGCAGAGCTGTAACCCACAGAGGGAGGACATCTGTGGACAGTTCCAGCACGGCACTTCATTCACACATACTCATTACAACACAGTGTTGACAGTGGAATCATCCAGAGAATGCAGATAGGGCTCCTCTCAGTCTGTTATTGACGGACACCTACTGTCAGAGATCCTCAGCAACCCCCTCACAGCACACACCAACAACATGGCTGTGGCTTAGCACATTCAATCCCTGAGACCTTCATGGTGCCCCTGCTTGACAGAGGCACAGCTCACTAGCCTCACATGTTGCCTTCTGTGACCTACTTTACAGTGGCACGGTAGCCTACTATCCTGGGGATGCAGATGCCAAGCACACTCTAGCTGAGCTGTCATTCCCTGGGGCAAGAAGCCTAGTATTGACCTCTACACCCATATGTTCAATTGTCGGATGCACAATATTTGTTGTGCTGTTCTACTGTTTGCAGGTCTTTATTGCCATAGCATTCCCTGTTCCTATGACCAACTTGTGTATCTGTGGCAGATGTTTGCATATGACGGCGATCCACTATATCACTTATGTCTCTGTGGTCATTTACTGTCTGCACTGGGCTGATTGCTGTGTTGTGGTTGGTTCCTGGACTGACACATACAAATACCAGATATGTGTGGCCAACTGCTACATGGAGATATGGCCTAAGTGTGTGAGCATGCCCAGTTCAGCCTTTCCATGGCATGTTGTCTGACATATGCCTCATTTATCAAAGTGTGCGAGCATGCCCAGTGTGAGCTTTCCATATGTTGCACTCTGAAGTCCACCACATATTTGGGTGTGTGTGACCTTCGACATTATCACATGTTTATGATTGTGTGTTGTGTGTCATGTTGTGTACTAACTGGCCAACTGCTTCATGTCTGCCACAACAGGGATTATACTGTGCCTGCAGGAATTGCATGGGATACTTTGCAGACAGTTCTCAACATACTTTCATAATGACCTAACACTGTAGTACTGTATAGTGCACTGGTTCGGTACTTTCACTGTGGTGGACAGTATCCTGGGCTTTAGTCCTATCACTGCTTGATATCTTCATAGTGAGCACAACAGAATGTGTAGGGGCCAGTTGTGCACATATGACCATGTTGCAATATGTTCAGATATGGACTACCTACACCAGGCTCGTCCAACATTGCTAGTGTATTCCACAACATGGGTGGACACTGGCAAACACTAGTGATGTTCCGTAGGCCATTTCTGATGGTAGTCACAGGGTGTGTTTGTCCTTCGACACACATTGTAACTGGAGTTTGCCATTACATATGTCATGGTTGGTATACTGTGCCTCTGTCTACCTCTGACATAACAGTGATACCCAGGGTAGCCTACCATTTCCCATACACTCATCAGGATGCCTCTTGAGGGGTGTTGATATGTGGCACTCTGGCTGACCTGCACCAGGAGTTTACTGAAGTGTGGGGGTGCCTTCTGTGTTATGGATCATTCTGTACAGCTTGTCCTATGTATGTTAGTGCTCGGTTTCAGTTCTCTCATGTGCATAGCTCACTGCCATTCAGATTGTACAAGGTGCAACATGTTCATTCATTCCAGGTTGGACATGGCTTCATACATCAGGCACAGCTTTCCTGTAGCTGGGAAGGATGGTGGTGTGTGGGGCTGCAGTTTGTTTACTCAGGCAACACATGGCATCTGTTCATGCTCTTTGCTACCCCTGGTGGGGTACTGTTGTGGACTTTACAGCTGATGGAGGTGTCTGCTGCGGTATATCCCACAGGGGCTATTGTAGTCAGTTGTGATGCTGATGGAGGATGGCTGCAGAGCCAGAGTGAGTTCCCCTTATCTACATCTGCCAGCCTTCATGTTTGGGTGGGTATATGGTACATGTTTCTGTGAACACTACAGACACATGTTTGTCCAGTGCAGGATATGTATCACCTTTTGTACCCAGGTCTCACATTACATGTTAGGTACCTCATGGGTTAACACCTGTGTGGTAATTTGTGGGCACTTACTGTATATTCATGGTGGTTGTCTATACACAGTTCTGTGATTAGCTTGCTGACATCGCTATGGCTACAGTTGTCTGTTTGTAGGTGGCCCTTTTGTGGGTTGCTTGTGTCAGCTGGGGGTCGGATATGGTGGGCTGTTTGTACTCCTCTACATACATGCTCAGTCACAGTCCTTCCATGTTGGCCTATACCTATGGGGCATGTATACAGAACGGGGGTGGGGGGGGCCAAGACCAGGCCTTGTGGGATGCCACTCATATCTGCTTTGTAGTCTGTCATGGATGCGGCATGTCTGACCATGTCAGTTCTGTCCTTGGTCTGCTTTGCAACCCTTCTACTGACATAGGGGTGTATATTTAAGCTGGTGAACATATCCATACCGAACACATACGGTATTGTCAAGAAGCATGTGCACGGTCCAGCTACGCTGTGTGACCACATAGCCCTCATCAATGACCTTAATGACTGCTTCAAATGGGTCAGACATGTTTAGGGGCCGGTTCTGCAGTTACAACAGCCACAGTGTGTAGGGTCCAGTATCAGTAGGTCCACATTAGCCTTCTGTCTGCGGTACATACTGATCCTTTTCATAGCTGTGCAGAACTAGCTTGTCAGGATCCTGGGGTGGTAGTTTGGAGTATCCATTCAGGCAACACCTTTGTTGTGATGGACCACTGTTGTTATACACTGCTCTTTGGGTACATATCCTGTGGTAAGGCTGACATTGGCCAGTAGTGTGATTTTGCATTCCATTACTCTTGAGGTCCATGTTGGCCTCAGCACAGGACACCATCACATACCTTTGCTGCTGTGTGTTCTGATTTGCAGATGATGGCTGTTACCTCAGCATCTGCAATGTCAGGGGACCATCTGCTGGGATAGGTATTTTGCACTCGGGGGGGGGGGTATTTGCACTGCACCTGACAGGTTTGTGTTAGCAATATGTGTGTGTGTTTGGTATGTTGTTTGTAATATCTGTGTGATTCGGAGCATATCTGTGGATGCCCAACATGGTTCCTACCATCAGTTGGGTAAGCCTTGTGATTATCCTTAGTGTCCTGTACGTTTTGTATCTTCATAGGTTCATGGGTTCATAGTAGGCTAGACACCCTAGGCCATTAGTAAGCCTAGCTAGAGTGTGTGTGTCTTTCGCCACCCCTTGCTATGTTCAATTATGGCCATTTATGAGGTTCTTCACTGTGCCTCTGTCTGGTTGTGACACAGTGGGGACCCCCAGTATACATGTACGGTCATCCATCCACTTGGCAATATTCCTGTTGAGGGGTGTCAGTGAGGGGCTCTGCCTACCATGGATTGGGATCCTGTTTCTGGGTGTGGGGAGCCTATGGGTTATGTATCTGTCCCTCCAGCACATCTTATTTCATTATGTGTTGAGGTTGACATCTGTGACTCTCTCAGCTCCAATGGCTTTGATTTCCTGTGGTGTAGCATGTCCATTACTCCTGTGTTGGACATGGCCTGGTACAACAGACATACAATGCCTCTGTGTAGACAGTGTGTGACTGCAGTCAGCTGGGGTGTCTACAGCCAGGCAACATATGACATATATTTCACACCCTTTATCCTGTTGGTGGGGTAACTATGAGGTCTTCCGAACCGCTGCAGGTGTCACGTATGGTACATCCCATATCAGTCATTGTACTAGATTATGGGTCTGATAAGGGAACAGTACAGCGGCACAGTGACCTCTGTTGATGTTGATGTGAATCCTTTCATGATACGGTGTCCAGTATCAACAGTCTTCATAGCCACATTGGCATTGTGGCTGTCACATGACAGATTAATGTCGACCTGTGTCCCTAGGTCCCTGATGACTCCTTGCATACATAATGGTTTGACACCTATGTGGTACTTTGTGTACCTTGTCTGGTATTTGGTGGAACATTCATACTGTCCAGTGTATTCGGATGTCTGGGTGGGGTTCTTGTGTGTGAGAGTGTGGTCTGTCGCATGCTACAGACTGTACAGCAGTTTTGACTACAGTTATGTGCACATGGGTGGTGTCCGCTGCTTTGTGCATTGTCAGTTACCTGTCTATATGGGTGTCTGTGCTGCATATGGATACTCCCCCTCCTTTGATGTCTTGGTGCAGGTGTTGGGGCCATAACACATGGTATGTGGTATAACCTAGTAGTGCTGGTGTGTTATCACTAGGCCTGCAGCAGGCTTCTGTCACTGGACAGGCATCAATGTTCTCCATAATGGGAAGTGCCTCAGGGGCATGCATATTGCAGTTTACACATCTGGCATTGATCAGCATTACCCTTATGTTTCCTACCACTTATGTTGTCTAGGGTGGTGGGTAGTCTTTTTGGCCTTGCCTACATACGGCTCTATGGAGGTGGCAAAGGCCTGATCCAGTATCCAGATGCACACGGGTAACAGCTGACAGCCATCCCTGTAACAGCAGCATGGCTTGTCATGCTTGACATCTCAAGCAGACACACATTACACCCTCTTGGACTGACAGCTGTAACTGTGCCAGCTGTTAAACATGAGCATTCTGTGTTTGTACTGTGGCATCATTCTTGGTGAGGGTTGGATGCTGCACACAGCCAGTGTCATCCCGCCCTGGGGTACATACCCGAAGGGACCATCCATGTCTCATTTGATGTTGACCAGGGAGGTACATCTCAGGTAATTCACACCAGCTTGGACATTGAGTGCATCATATTTCTGCTTGCTTTGGGGTGACCTGCGTACTTGTGTTAAGTGGCATTTTGTGGCAACCTACAAGCAGCTTACTCTACCCTTTCCCTTGTTCAGTCTGGTGAGTGGGACAGCTGTGTGTCTGCCTATACAGACACCTATTACGACTGTATCAGGCATGTTGTTTCTCCTTCGGGCCTGTGACTGTTTGGCACACCAGCTTTGCGTACTATTCGTTGCATGTGCTATGTTTGAAGGTTGTGGTTGCTTGTGATCTACTTTGGAGGCTTCTGTTGGTGTGGTGTGTTTGTAATTAAGGCCTCCGGGAATATTTGTCTGTGTTTATGTGTTTGGTTTACAGTTGTGGTAGGTCTATGTGGGACTGGGTTTGTGGTGTATGTGGTTACCTTCTCCTCCTGACTAGTGTTGACAGTACTGAGTTGTTGGAGCTCAACCTCTGGTTTGGATACATGGATGCATCTATCACATATGTTTGTATTTATTGGGGGGTGTTGTGGTTGTCTGTGTACTTGGTACTGGTGTCACATTGCCTCTGGATTCATAGATTATACTTGTTGTGGCTGGACTTAATGGATTGTATGTGCGGACATATGTTGTTGCCATACTACTGGTCAGTGATTACTTCCCTTTTTATGTTTGCTCTATCATGTGGTAACTTCATAGGTTCATAGGTTCATAGGTTCATACTAGGCTATCTGCCCGAGGGCATTTACAAGCCTAGCCCATAGTTTTGTGGCTTACGCCACCCCTTTAGTATGGGGAACTATACCCATTATTTTGCTGTGCCTCTGTCGAGCAGTGACACTGAGGTAATCCCTGGGGTATATCTGCGATCTCCCATCCATTGGTCAAGATTTCTCTTGAACAAGACCAGCGAGGTGCTCTGCCTCACATATACCGGGATTTTATTCCACAGCATAGGGAGTCTTTGGGTGATGAATCTATCCCTCCAGCACGTCCTATTAATAGCCGTGTCGAGGTTTAAGTCTCCGCCCTTGTGGCTCTGACGGATCTAGATTTTTGAGGTGAAGCATATTCATCAAATCTGGGTTTGACATGGCCTTGTATGTTAGGCAAAGGTCACCTCTGAGCAAGCGGTGGCGACTGAATAGAGCTGGAGTTCTTTCAGTCGGGCAGCATAGGACAGATGTTTGAGACCCTTTATCCTTTTGGTGAGGAACTTTGTGGCCTCTCCAGCTGCTGCAAGTGTCGGGTCAGATACATTCCGAATGGGGCATTGTACTCAATCATTGGTCTGATGAGTGATGAGTATAGGGAGACTATGACCTCCCTTGATCTAGATGAGAATCCCTTCATGATAAGGTGGGCAATGTAGAAGGTCTTCCTAACTACTTTAGCTACATGGGTGACGAATGACAGACTACTATCAACCTGGGTCCCCAGGTCCCTGATAACTTCTTCTGTGCTCAGTGGATTGCCCCCTATTTGGTAGCTAGGGGTAACCTTGTTTTTCCCGAAGGGTATGACTATGCATTTTTGGCATTTAACTTTAGGCCATGGCTCTGGCACCAGTTATCCATTTCTGTGAGACCCTTCTGAAGGATATCTGTGTCAGATGTGTTTTCTACTATGGCGCCCAGTTTGCAGTCATCTGCAAACTTTGTCAGCCATAACCCTCCTGTGTTTGCTTGTACTTGGAAAGTAGATGCCAAACAAGAGTGGGCCCAGGACTGAGCCCTGTGGTACACCACTTGTGACAGGCTTTGAGTCTGACATGGCGCCAGCAACTCGGACCCTGTCAGTTCTGTCACTCAGCCAGTTTGCAACCCATCTTGTGATGTATGGGTTAACATTTAAGCTGATGAGTTTTTCAATGATACCCGAGTGGGGTATTGTATCGAAGGCCTTCGCCAGATCGAGGTAGGCTGTATGGACTGCCTTTCCCTCATCAATGGCTTTGGTGACTGTTTCGAAAAAGTCAACCAAGTTTAGAAGGCATGGATTGGTAATGGCTGGAGGCCAGCATGCCAGATGCCTGCGTGTATGGCATTGTGTGTTGTTGTTATTTGTGATTGCATACTCCAAGGATTCCTGGCTGTGTTCATGGAATGCCTGTATATCGTGTTCTGTGGTGTGTCCCATATTCTGCACTTATAGGTTCATAGGTTCATACTAGGCTATCTGCCCGAGGGCATTTACAAGCCTAGCCCATAGTTTTGTGGCTTACGCCACCCCTTTAGTATGGGGAACTATACCCATTATTTTGCTGTGCCTCTGTTGAGCAGTGACACTGAGGTAATCCCTGGGGTATATCTGCGATCTCCCATCCATTGGTCAAGATTTCTCTTGAACAAGGCCAGCGAGGTGCACAGGGCCTTTTGTGGATTCAACATCGGTTTTGAGGGCTGCAACCTATACTTTACACATGTTTTTCACTGTGGTATTCTGGCCAGGGACTGGGGTCAGGGTGTGTATATCCAGTTTGATTACTCTATGGTCTGGTCTTACCAGTGAGGGGTACACTTCTCATCTTGCCATCCAGTACACATGCTGCTGATTATCACATCCAGTATGCTTACCCCTCTTGTGGGAGTAGTTCATTGTTCCTGGGCATTTTGGTTAATGGAATCTGGGTAATTTTCTCCTGCTGTGTTGGTGCTAGTACAATGCTATCGGCGTATGTCTGGGTATTTTCAGTCAAGCAATATAATGTGGTTTGGGGGGCTTGATATATTCATGTATTCCGACATAGGCCAGGTGCTGTTCCTGGTATTAGGACAGTGGTCTGCAGCAGGCTATATACTGTGAGGCAGTTTTAGCCATTGGTATTTGACCATGGAAAGCTGCTTCTTGTTGTGGTACCAACATGGGGGTGTGGTTATCCTTGCCATTTCTTGCTAGTCACCCTCCTTTTGTAGCTTGTTCCATGTTTTGCGGCTGTACAGCACAGTATGAGGTGTGACCTGGTAGTGTTAGGGTGCTGATGTGAGCCTTGCCCAGTTCTCTATTACAGGACTGGTATCTACATTCTCCTTACTGTGTGAGTTTACACTGCACACATCTTGCTGTTTATATATCTGTCATGGGGTAGTATTACAACTAGGTTCCTATCCCTTGTAGAACCTGAGGTTGGGTTTGTGTTTTGAGACTTACCTATTCAGGGCATGCTGTGGGTACTGACAGCCTTTGCCAGTATCCATGGGGCATGGCATGATAGGTGCACACCACCCCTAGCAGGTGGTGCATCATGTCAAACTCTGCATATCTTCCCAGCCTGTAACACATTGGCTCCCCTTTGACTGACTGCATTACTTCAGCCAATTATTGTACTTGATCTTCTTGTCTTCATAGTGTGGCATCATGCTTGGTGAGGGTGAGATGTTAGGCAGGGTCTTCATGTTTGCATATACTAGATGGTGTTACATTGCTTAACACATGGCAATCATGCCTCAGGTGGTGCTGCAGGGCTGCCTCTGTCAGACGAACATACTACACTCCCTGTACATGTTTGAGAGCAGGTTGTGTCATGTTAGGCATCCCTGTTACTATATGAGTGAGTCAGAAAGGGGTATCATTCCCAGGGTTCCTACTGAGCCAGTGTATGTGCTATGCGTTGCCTCTTTGCCAAGGCCAGGGCATACTGGGCACGCCTCCTTCTGCCTACTGGGGCAGGCTCAGATTGTTCCTCCTCCGAGTCACGCTCTGCCTGTGATGGCCTTGGCAATGGTGGGGGGCTGTTTGGCCCGGCCCTATGCTGGTCCTGCTGCAGCTGTTTTCGCAAGATCATATTATGTAGCATAGCACATACCATGACAATTTGGGTACATGTAGTTGGTGTGTACTGCAAGGCTCCACCAGATGTGTCCAGACACCGGAACCGTGACTTGAGCAGCCCAAACACATGCTCTATTACATTACGTGTTTGTGCGTGTGCCTCGTTATGGCGTTCCTGTTCAGGTGTGTGTGCATTTCTGATGGGTGTCATCAGCCACGGCTCCAGTGCATAACCTGCATCCCCCACTAGGTGTCCATGTGGGATGTCCCCATTGGCAAATGTCTGGTACAGCTGCGTCAAATGCCAGATGTGGGAATCGTGATAACTCCCGGGGCAGCCAGCACACACATTCATTATTATGCCCTGGGCATCACACATGACCTGGCAGTTGATGGAGGGGAAGCCCTTGCGGTTAATGTAGGCCCTACCCCACTCACCAGCTGGTGCTTTGATGCGTATGTGCGTGCAGTCTATTGCACCCAGTACCTCAGGGTATTCCACTATTTGCTGGAAGAGACGCATATTGCTGGCCAATACCTCACGGGCATTGGGGAAATATACATGATCACCGACATGTGCTGACATGGCATCCAGGAACTGGTGTAGTACCCTGGAGGCTGATGCCTGTGATATCCCCATCATATCGCCAGTTGGTCTCTGGAAGGTACCTGTTGCTAGTATTCTTAGGCCAACACATACCTTGGTTTCCACTGGGATGGGTTCCCCTCTGTTGGTTCTGTGTGTGAGGCGTGGCCTGCACAGCGCAACAATTTGCTGCAGGAGCTCTCTGTCCACTCTATAGCACTCTACTATCTCCAGCTCATGTAACCCGTGGTAGGTGACCCTGGGCCTGTACACTCTTCTCCGTCTCCTCACTGTGGGTTGTCTGGCACCATCTGCATTGTCACCACCCTCAGCAAGTCGCCTATGTCTCATTATGACAGCTATGGCAGCCCCTAACATTTCTGCTCTGAGTGAAGCTTTTTCAGTTTTCACTTCCATTAGCTTACTCCTGTCTTGCAGTGTCTCTTAATGGAAACATCCTGCACTACTGTTTGCAGAGTTTTAAGTGCTGGGCTGGGCTACTATTCTGCCTGTGTGATTGCCTGCTTCTAATTATTTTCACCTGCTAGCTTCAGCAGTTATCCCTGCTAGCTTCCTATTAATTCTGTTGCTTCCTTTTTCCTCTCTGTTTCCTCAGGGGGGAGCAATGTGCATACTATCTGAAACATGCTCACAGTGGCTTACACGCGTGCACACGTGCTTACACGGTTCAGAATCTACTTATTCGGGTTTAAACGCGCGTACACCTGTGCAAACACTGTTACACATCTGCCAACAGCCTCCAACATACTCTGCCTGCCTTACACGCGTGCACACCAACGCAAACAGTGTTAAACATCTCCCAACATGCTCCCACATGCTCACACTGCCTTACACGCACGCGCACTGTCCTACTCGCGCCTCATGGTGTGCACACATGCGCATGCACGGCCAGCAAGAAACTTTGGTGTAGGTAACAGTGTACACCTTCCATTTCTTGACTTTCCATGACTTATCTAGTGGCACACCTCTTTCCATGATCTGTGCCTGTCATCTGTCATGTTACACTGGCCTCCAATGAACTGCATTTCTTTCTACCATTCCCCCCTGTGATGTCACCTATCTCCTACTCTATTCCTCCCCCTTTTGTATCTCTTACACTACTCAGACTGTGCTCATTTGGTATGTGACTGTGAGATTCAGTATCCGGACCCTCATTTACATGAGATTGCCTACTAATACTTAGTTACATGTCTTAGACTCAGCTTCCCCCCTTAGCAACCACTACATGGTGGCCATGTTGGTTTTGGTCTGCTGGTCCCTGCATTGTCATTCCATGTATTGCATGAAACCCACATTTGTGGGTTTATAACCTTCTTTTTTATGGTTTTATACAGTGCAGCCCATTTGCGCGGGGCTGCGCTGGGTTTGAACATCATATTTTTAATATTTTTGCATCGGGTTATCTTGCCAATGGCCACATATTTGGCCATCGGCATGCTGCCTGAGTCATATGCAACCTTTTTTTGGAGCCGACATCGCTCCGTTGTGGAATTTGCAGAAATGTACTCAGTTGTCAGCTGAGTACATTTCTGCAGCTAAAACGTCTCCTACACGGATTGGTTTCTGCTTCATGGATTGCTAATATACCTCATTTGCATACCTTTCGGATGCAAGTGAGGTATTTAGCATGTCCACGCCCAGTCCGTGTAAGAGACGTTTTAGCTGGTCTCTTACATGGAGTTTAGGGCTGTTCCTGGATCGCGAGGCTTGCATGGAGTGTTGCACGTCTCTTACACTCCGTGCAAGCCTTTGTGAATCCTGCCCATAATAAATATGCATAATAACACAAATAAAATCTACTTTATTTCCTAAGTCTGCTACTTCTCAGTGTTGCTGTAATAGCTATATGGTCATTTAGCCCCTTACCCAAATGGGCTCTAAGCCTAACAATCCATATAAGTTCCTTTGTCTCAGTTCTATTAGATATATCTCCCAACCTCTCATCATCATGTATTAACTTCAACACTCGAAATCTAAACTGATGACTATCATCATTCTTAATAGTGTGTTTTGCTAAGGCACTATATATATGCCCTCACCTATAACAATACATATGGTCTCAAATTCGTTCACTAAGGTGCCTGTTCATCTTCCTTATATAAAAAGAAGAACAGATAATATACTGGGCTAAATATATAAGATGTTTACTATTACAATCAGCAGTGATGTCAAAATTATATACTTTATTAGTATTGGGTTGCTTAAACTCTATACCTTCATGTACAAAGGTGCAGAAGTTACAACTTCCACATTTAGTGGTCCCCATACCCATACCAAGTCTCACTTCATGTGTCTTACTTTTAGGATAACATAACCTTCTTTTCAGATTCTTAGTATTTTTAAACGAAATGTAAGGTCTCTCCCCCACTATTTGTTCTATTTGATCATCTGTACATAGTATATTCCAATTTTGTTGTAAAATATTCCTGATCATAACATGATCTCTAGTATAGGAGAAAATAAAAGGTGTCATAGTCATTGTCCTATTCACCATATGGCTGGCTGTATTGGGCTCGGAAAAATATGGCCTAGCCCTAGTTTTCCTCATCTTTTGTACTTCACAAGATATATTATTGACTTCACTTCTGTCATGTCCTCTGTTAACAAAATCAGATGTAATATGTTCAAGGTCCTCATCCAGATGACTATCTCTGTCAGTTAGCCTCGAACAGCACATAATTTGACCTTTGACAATGTTATTAAAAACATGTGTTGGATGCATACTAGTCCTATGTAGATAGATATATTAAAGAATGTCATCGTCCATCCTATCTGTATGCAAAGAACTACTTTCATCAATACTAATCAAGATATCCAGAAAATGAATGAGAGTCTAAGAACATTCACCAGTGAATCTCAAAAACTCCCTACTGCTGTTCAGATGCTCAACAAATCTCTCTAGTTCACATCTACTACCTTTCCAAAATAGACAGAGGTCATCCACAAACCTATATAATACTAGCTGTTTCTCCACTAAAGGGTAAGAAATCAAGTTATTTGTCTCCCATTCAGTCATCACCATGTTGGCGTAGTTATTTGCACAAGGAGTGCTACACCTTCTTAAAAATGGTAAAATGCGAAAGGTATTTTACTGGCGACATATGATGTTACCTCATTATTTACCGTTATTTCTAATAATATGGACATTTGTATGGTTAGCAGCTTTTTAAGAAGGTGTAGTGTATACACTAGAGAGCATATTGATTTATTATGTGAGTTACTAAATATTGTTCTATGTAACAATGTATTCCTATTCAATGGGAAATATTACCATCAGTTGTTGGGCATAGCTATGGGCACTCCTTGTGGAGTGGGATAACTGTAGCTGTGCGCCACTCACTGGGCATGAAGCCTGAGGTGAGGCTATGATTAAACATGACACTAAGATGAGATGCCAGTTCATTTTGTAGTTCATGTAGTACACAGCCCAGGATGTCATCTATTCCCATAGATGCTGTATTCTTAGCTTTGGAGAGTGCATTTTTACCTGTGTGGTCATGATTGCTGGTATTTGGCAATCTTTTGGCATTGAGATGGGCCCTTTAGGGGGTGAGAGGGGGGGTGAAGTTGGCACTTAATCGATCTGCCAGGATATTGGCAATATCCTTGGGATCAGTATGTTTAGTGCCATTCTGTTGTAACTCAGAGCAGATCTATGCATTACCATTTAGATTCTTGACATAGCTATAGAATGTCTTGTGGTTGTCCTTAGAATCTTTGGCAATTTTCTTTTCGTAACTAGCTTTGGAGGATTTTATGAGGGATCTCAGCTTCTTACTGAGGCTGGTAAGGGAGTTTTTTTATCCTGGGATTTTCCTCTTTTCTGCAACAGTTTCTTCCTTCTGTTGTATAACTTGTTTATGGCAGGAGACCACCAGACTGGCTTCCTTTTTTTGGAGGAGAGCATCTTGGTTCTATTTGGAATGGCACGATTTATGCACGAGTGGATATGCTCGTACAGTGCCTTGGTGTAGGATTCGGCAGTCAAACAATCAGTTCCCAAATGCATGGGTGTCATGTTTGTCACTTCTGACTTGAGTAGCATGAAATTGGCTTTGGAGATATTTTTATAGAGGTTTTCCCACTGGGGGGATTGGGATGGGATGTGGATGTCAAGGGTGATTAGCTTATGGTCGGACCTGACCAACAAAGGGGTGACCACTGGTGTGGAGCATCGATCTCCCATGTTGGTAATGACCAGGTCAAGGATATTTGAGCCTCTGGTGGGATTATGGATTAGTTGATCCAGGGCATGGGAATTTATGAATTTCAAGAACCGTTGGGCAAAGGTGTTGGTACCGGAGTAGTTTTCCCAATTAATAGCAGGGTAGTTGAAATCACCCAGTATTAACGGTGTTAGGTTGTATCTTAATATTTTCCAGTATGTTTAGAAAGGTGTAATGAGAATCTTGGGATATGGTGAGGGATCTGTAGCAAGCTACAATTTGGATTACTGACTTAACTAGTGTTAGTTACACCTGTAGTATTTCAGAAGAATTGTGTTTGGCAACTAGCCTGGAGGTGTGAATATCCTTGGTGAATATGGGCACTCTAGCACCTTTAGTGTTTTGGTCCTGATTTGGTGACCGAAAAGTGTGGTAAGAGTTGTAGCCTGGTATTGTGGGGGTGTTACCTGCAGCCTTGAACCAGGTCTCAGTTACTGCACAGATATCAATGTTCTGCATTTTTAGGAGTGCCTCAAGAAAATGCATTTTGAGGTTTAGACTTCTAGCATTGAGTAGCATTATCTTCAGATTTTGCATGTTTTTATCTGTTACAGTGGTAGTTTTGTCCTTTGAGCCTTCCCTAAAAAAGGCACTATGGAGTGGCAAGAGCCTTAGCCAGTAACCTGAATCTCAGGGGTGACAGGTGCAGACCATCTCTGGCAAAGCATCATGGTTTATTGATTATTTCGTCCCAGGCAGACAGATAATGGATCCCCTTTGAATGACACCAAAAGCTTAGCCAATTGTTGAAGCCAATCATTTTGTCCTTATACTGTGGTATCATTCTGGGCTAAGGCAGGATGCTACTCAGGGCTAGGGTCATACCTGCCTGGGCCACATGATCCGAGAGCTCTTCCATGTCTCTTTTCATGTAGTCCATGGAGGTATGTCTCAAGTCATTCACTCCAACATGGACAATGACAGTCATATTTGTACTTGTGGAGTGAATTGAGTGCATGCGTTATGTGGTGGATCCTGGCTCCTGACAGGCAGCTGGCAGTTATTTTCTCCTTGTTCAGCCTGGTGAATGGGACATCAGTGTGCCTGACTATGGAGTCAATTATGACTAAAGTGTTGGGTACGTTGTCTTGCCTTAGGGGCTGTTGTTGGGTGTCACACTGGTGTTTTAAGCTATGTGTTACTTTGGTTGTGATTGGTGTTTGTTTGTGTATCAACTTTGGAGGTCCTTGTTGCTTGGGCAGGTTAATGTTAAGGGCCTCCACATATGTGGGTTTAGTGTACCTATGTATGGGTGTTGGTGGTGTGGGTTTTGAAGGGCTATGTGTTCCTTGAGGTATACTGCAGGTGTTAACCTTTCCTCTTGACTGTCTAGCACAATCTTGGCTGGCGAGAGCTTTGCTTCCAGTTTGGTTATGTAAGTGCATCTCTCACAGGTTGTATTGTTGGGTGGTAGGATGAGAGAGCTGTCTGTGTACATGAAGCAATTGCTGCATTACCCCAGTATGTTAAGAGACTAGCAGTTCTACTAGAGAACAGGTCGATAAGAATAAGATCATTGCTTCTGAGAAGGGGCATGTGTAACAAATACAACTTTAACATTAAAAGGTACAACAGAGGCAGGACTACTTCAAAAAGTATAGGTAGTCCCTACATTGCACTGAATAAGGCAGCAAAGTAGGTTTAATAATCTGAAGGATTATTTCTTGCTAGGGACATAATCCATAATTGATTTGACAATGTATGGAAGGTGCAGCTACAAGGGGGAAAGATGTACAGCTTGGATCATTCAGTAGGCCATAGGTCTTTTTCTACTGACAACTTCATATGTTCATTGATGGGTGAAGTACATGTTTTTATCCCTTGAAAACACTAAAGAAAACTAAAGTAATATGCACCATGTGATCTCTACATCAGCTGAAAGGCAAAGTCAAGGCCATATAAATGCCTGATATAGTGTCCACAGAGTCTTTAGCATTTGAGAACTTCCTGGTGAAGATTATAAATGCTATAGTATGTCGGAACAGAATACATGTATTCATCTTTGTGTCACTGAGTACTAAGAAGAATCAAAACTACATCTGCATTTTGTAAATGTTTACATTTTGAAAAAAAAAATCATCATTTCTTTTTTCATTAACTTAAGTCCTAAGAATCCCTCAGAATATGTCATTCATCTGTGAAATGATTCTTCTTCTTTTCCAAATCCCAGGGACTTTCTCATTATAAGGCAGTTTGGTGAAAAGAAAAACAAAATGGAATCCAGGGATCCAAAAATATTACCCTTTCCTCACTGTGAGTGAAACAGCTAAGACTGAAAATGTACAGTAAGCCATCTGTCTTATTACTGGGAAAGACGTATTAAAATGTATTAAAAATTATTGCAATTTATAAAGATGAAAATCTGAAATAGCACCAGTAAGACAAACACAACTTGCCATGGATTCACCAATATTTTGTTCTGTAGAGGGATCCATGGCTCAGTGAAAACTATACATGCTTCCGCTACTGAGTTAAAGAACCAATACAAAGACTGCAAATATTGTGAATTGTCTGAATCCCCGATAATACAGAGGACAGTTTGTTTAATAGGAAGTGATCAAAGAAGGGACAAGCTTTTAATAGAAGCAAGCTTGACCTTACCTGATGTTGTGGAAGTATGCAAAGGGGACACAGTTAAATTACTTAATTGAAACAAATGACATTTGCAAGATAAAATGTGAACAAAACAATAAAAGAAAATGAGGCATAAAGTGAATGCTTTGTATCAGTAATGTAAAGAGAAACAAAATCCAAGGTAAACAGGGTGGATGACTCAATCAAAATTCAAAGGTTGCTTACATGGATTGGCTGTAAATATGACTGCGCAATGGAAGTGCCCTTTGTTTCTTATCAATAATATACAAGTTATATTAAAATAATGTTTGTGAAGACATGAAAAAAATGGGTGTTCCAATGAAAGTGCATGCTGATGGGTCAGAAAAAATGTGTATTAGGCATTATTAAAGCATAAAGAGTAAAGGTTGTGTAATTTGATGAAGAATCTGCATGTTTTGGTGATGTAGGTGAGGCATTATGACAAGATAACGAGTCAGAATGGCATGAAAAGCTTAGCTTTAATGAACATGGAGTTAAATTTAAATCATTCACAGGTGTCTAGAATACTTTGAAAGGGTGGGAATTAAAAGTCACCAAAGGGAATGTTAGGGTGCAAATTATTAAAACATTTAACACATTTCATACACAAGTTACATAACAGATAGCTTGCATTTGCATGGACATTGGCCACATGTATTACTGGCTCAGTATGATAGTAATTTGTAGTCCCCTATTGTAGTTCAGGGAGTACTAATTCACTACAAAACATAAATCAAAATAACAACAGAGTGGTGAGTATAGTCACTATTTATAGTCATTGTTGAGAAAACTGCATGCTAATGCACAGTTGAACATGAAAGGACAAAATGTAATGAAGATATCAGCATTATGGACAGTGAGAATGCTAGGAGTAGCAGCATTTGTCACATGGCAACAGACTTTAGTGATTAGGGGCACTGCTTCTTGCACAAGGTGCCAAAAGAAATTCAGCAAGTGAGATACCATAATTTCACCAGTCACTAGATTGTTTGAGGTATCCTATGGATTACCCACTCAAAGAATCTATAGGAATGTGTACGTTTCCATACATGTTGACACTGTGCTTCTCCTACTGCATACATGTCTGTAAATGATCGTTACTACCAGCAATGGTCACCTACTGTAAAGTTTGTATTTTACTTAGCGTCTTGAAAATTTTTAAAGATTACTGTTAATACCACATTTTTTTCAGAATGCTTAAAATCATTGTAGTGCATGGAGCACATTGATTACACCTCAAAAAATGGCTAAATTACATCCAGGTTCAGCACTGCTATATCACGAAACGTGACCTTAACAAAGCTTGTTAACATCAAGACTGCATTAAAAGCAGACACTGTGGACTAGCAAACAGCAGCAGGACATGAAACAGCTTCATTTCAGCTCCTGTTTCTGCCTGCTGTCTACTAAAGTGCACACGGCATTTTGACAACTTCTGCTTTCCATACACAAGGAATGTATTATTTCCCCACTGCTTTACTGGATTTCAAAGCCAGCATACTGCATCATGTTTCTTTTTTTTTTTTTTTTTTGTAATCTTTCTTTTTGACTAATTTGTGGTACATGGAACAAATTATCCATGTACTTCAAAGAGTTATGATTTGATCTCCAGTCGTAAAATAGTATTTTGTGTTCTTGGCATGAATGCCAAGATTTAACTCTTGACCTTCACCTTCAAGGTGAATTTATTGGCATCCACATAATATACTCATTACAATCAGTGACCCAATCATAATCCTCTATATTATTGTCTCATTTTTTTTTCAAGATAATGTACAATATGCCTTCTGTCACGGTTATGCTCTTAAGTGGTTAACAAATGTAAATAAATTAATACATTTTTATCTACTGGAAAATTTCAGAAACCACCAGTAGATTCGGTGGGCATTTCCATACTTCTCAACCTGCAGACTTTGAAGATAGGAGCAAAGGTCTTTGAAAAGGATGTACATACAGCCAAAAATCTGAACACCTAATTTGCATGAAATTTGACTTTCAAATAGCACATAACTCTTCCTGCTTTCAATAGAAATGTTAGATAATAGTCAGAAACATGTTTAAAAACCAGATTGACAAAAATGATGGAGAAAAATATAAGCACACCTTAAAAGACAAAATGTAAAATCTGTAGATTTTAATAAACTGTATTGCAAAATTCTATCACACAAAGACATTTATTTTTGCTTTTGAAAAAGAGTGATGTAAGATGTGTGTCCTCTGTCTTTAAGTTATAGATGCCACTAGTACATTGTTCACATTGTGTGGTTTTCTGTGTACTAGATAGCATCAAAATCATGTGTGATGAGCGAGGTTCAGAAAGTTCTGTGAAAGGGCAAATCAAATATGAAAATAGGAGTGTTCCTTCAAAATACAGACAGTTGAAACATCTGTATATATATATATATATATATATATATATATATATATATATATATATAGGATCCGGACACATGCTGGACAAGTACATGTCCAAATCACAAAACATCGAACACACATACACGAAAGCGCTTAGCATCGACAAGCGCTTCCATGTATTTGTGCCTGTTTCGTAGATCGGTCTACAGTGCGGGTAAGGGAAAATTCCCTTTTCCACACTGTAGTGTGATCTCGGAGTGAGAATAATAAAGTAGGGAGGGTTTGGGGGATCACCCCCCTGCAGAAACATAATTTTTTTTTTTTGAACTACACATACACGGAAGTGCTTTTCGATGTTAAGCACTTTCATGTGTGTTCGATATTTTGTGATTCGGACATATGCTAGTTGAGCATGTGTCCTAGACCCATATATATATATATATATATATATATATATATATATATATAGATATATATATATATATATATATATATATATATATATATATATATATATATATATATGTGTGTGTGTGTGTGTGGATCCCTATCAGATGATAGAAACTTCATTTGACTGAATCCCATTTGAATGAGACCATAAGACTGAAATTTCAAAATACTGAAAAATCACTTGACTGCAACCCACAATACTGAAATCTTACAATGCTAAATGTCAACTTACTGAATTGTAAAGTGGACGATATAAAACCCGAATAGGCGGGGGGTATGCCCAATTTCCATATAGTAGAATTCTACTGGGGGTCTCATTGGTAACAACAGATGATGTGGCCAGTGTTAATGTATACAGATACATTTATAGTGCACCCAAATGTAGTAACCCTGTTCTCCTTTATACATTGTTGCAGGTATCAGTGGAAACGCAATGATTTCTGATAACTATACAGAACCTACAGATCATGCCCAAACTCTAGTATAACTCTACACATGCACAAGGCCACAGCATTGTATGGCATGTGTTTACTGACTCAAAGTCCACTATGTTGTGTCTGGGGGGAGACTCCTTTATGACTCTGAAACAGCTTGCAGAATATTCCTAGAATGTTACATGTGGCATATATCAAGAAGAAAAAAGGGCAGTGTAATCCCATAATACTAATATGGTTGGACCACATACACAACACACACACACACACACACACACACACACACACACACACACACATACACACACACACACACACACACACCCATTGCATGTGAAAAGAAAATTAGTACCATCATCTGAAATAGTGATGTGGAACTGCAACTACTGACATCAACAATGGACAGCCACACCACCATGATTAAACAATGGATATGATACATTGCACTGCAGGGGAAGCAGAAACATATAGTCCAGATTCAAGGGACCAGACAAGCATTCAATGAGCATGCAGTATTACTCAAAGCAAGCTTAAAGAATGCAGTGCAAATAGTAGACTATGCTAGTCAAAGTATACTTAATCCACATGTCTATCTGACATTCCCATATAAGCTACGCAGGAGGACAGGAGGGTGAAGTGGTCACTGTCATCACTGTCTACAAAGGAGTTTAGGAACAAAATAACAAATAGCTGTCTACCTACACTACATTGAGGGAACACATCACAGGAGGCAGAGACAGTGAGCTTGAGGTGATAGGCAGTCTGTGCTGGGTACAAATTTCTCCTGCAATGGAATGAGAGTCCTGCAATAAGACCATGACTTGGAATCACACTACTGGCTTGTTGCATTAAAACTTGCAGTACCCCTTTCCAAGGGTAGAGAGTGACTATGAGACCATGACATGTATGAAAGATATATGTAATGTGCACTGCCAATGAAGGCTGGATGCTGTGGCCACAAAAAACAAGGGTAAGCAGAATATCATATACTTCCAGATTCAGGTAATCACTGCGCACTCAGCAAAGGTCATCTTAGAGAGCTGTCCTATCTACATAGCCAACCTGCAGTCTCAGACAACATTGCCACACTGGCAATCTTCCTCATGGGGGTGGACAGGAAAGTGCTATGTGTTACCACAGACCTCATAAGACCTGTGATTTTTAACTCCATGTTCTCACACATCTGACATCCTCATGAATGCTGAGCTAGACAGAAAACGGCTCTGTGCTTAGCAGGGTTGCAGCAGATTGTGCCTGGATGATAGTCGAGCACATGCCTGAAGCCAGCAGTGATATGCCCGTTGGGCATCCCTGTAAGACTTCATAATGGGTATACCCCACATCACATGCTGTTTGCTCATTTGCCACTGCGGTTGATTATGCAGCATTACTAGTGGTCAAAACCATTGTTGACCCCTTGTCCACTGTGGTTGGCGAACACTTAGATGATGCAACAATTTTGCATATGCACAGAGACACAGTCATCAACAATTGTGCAAATGTGCACAGACACACAGGCACACACACACACACACACACACACACACACACACACACAAAAGCATGCACACATAGATATGCATGCTCACACACACAAACACAGACACATACAAACGCAGACACACACACTTCTGAGTGTATGTGTTTATATATGTAAATGTGTGTGTGTGTGTGTGTGTGTGTGTGTGTGTGTGTGTGTGTGTGTGTGTGTCTGTTGTGTGTGTATGAGTGTGTGTGTGTGTGTGTGTGTGCATGTATATGTGTTGTGTGGATATGTGAGAGTGTGTCTGTGTGTAAGAATGTGTGTATATGAATGTGTCTGTGTGTGAGTGTGTAAGTATGCGAGTGTGCATGTGTATGTATAAGTGCATGTGTTTTGTGTGTGTGTGCATATGTATGTATAAGTGCATGTCTTTTTTTGTGTGTGTGTGTGTGTGTGTGTGCGTGTGTGTATGTGTGTGTGTGTGTGTGTGTGTGTGTGTGTGTGTGTCTACCTGTCTGTGTCTATGTGCACATATCTGTGTGTGTGTGTGTGTGTGTGTGTTTGTGTCTGCGTCTATGTGCACATATCTGTGAGTGTGTGTGTGTGTGTTTGTGTCTGTGTCTATGTGCACATATCTGTGTGTATGTGTGTGTGTGTCTGCGTCTATGTGCACATATCTGTGAGTGTGTGTGTGTGTGTGTGTGTGTGTGTGTACATGTGCATGTACGTTTGCAATAAATGGGATATTACAAAAGTAGCTTGCTAAATCCCATGGTGTGGTCTTAGTACCTACTGTACTAATTGCAGAAACATTAGGCCATGGTTCTTAAAACTGATATGGTGCTATCACATTGTCTCCCCTTTTGTTTACTTTCATTTGTTGTACTAGTCCCTTTTTAATAATCCTGTACTGATTACATAAAACAACACACAAAAAGATAAATTTCAATTTTCCCTTTCTCAGACTTCATTATTCTAGACCTCTGTACATTCAGAAGCATAGCCAGGATGTTTGATATTTTGAATCATATTCTAATGTCTAAAATGTAGCCCACTTTTGGAAATATAATTCCTCCATCTCTGGAATGTATATGCTTAAGAAAAAAAAAATATTTAGCAAATGAGTATTTTGAAAAAAATAATCAAGTAACAAAATATATAATTATAAACAATGGCAAACTGTGCCAAATTAAAAATAAATGAGTTGTGTCACACCTCAATGCATAAACTAAAAAAATCAGTTTGAGAAAATGTACATAGTGGTGTATATGCTATATATCTCTGCTGACACCCACATATATGTTGGTCCGATAAAGTACATCTTCCATCTGGATACAAATTGATATGCAAAATCTGTTTTATGTCTATAAATTAGGCCTGCTTTGTCTTTTATTTTATCATCAAGGGTGGTGAAGCTTTTATGTAAAATCATTTTTAGTATCAACTTAATGCACTTGATGTATAACAAATAGGCTGTATCAATTCTTTTGTTTGATATGCAATTAAAAATAATGTTTGTGAGCAAAGTGGCAAATAAGGATAAAAGTCCATGAAGGCTCATTTTGTGTGTACTATTCTGTACGTTGTTTCAACTTTCTGATAAATTTTTCATCTGTTACATGCATAATCACAAAGCAGCTGGGCCACACAATAATATAATGAAACAATTGTCATCATGAGTTATTGTTTTGATACTAATTACTGTGCAACACTGTATACAGTCTAATTAAACTATAATAAGCAGAGAAGCCCAAAAGGGCTACTATTCTGTGTTTTTCAAATAATGGAATGTGATAGTTGTAAACACACATTACATCTTGCACAGTAAGATAATTCCAAGAATAATATATTCTAGATATGAGTTTTTATTCCACAAATATTTTAAAAAACATAAAAGAGAAAAAGATAGTATTTTCAAACATGGGTACTAATGGTGCCATAAGAAACAATTATCTTTTTACTAGATATTTCCAGTGATATAAGTAGCATTTTTTGTTACCCGCAAAGCACATTGGTCTGGCAAGGTCATTGTTCTACTCTGCGTATGTATTATTCTGCAAAATTTACTGAAAATTGTGTAAAACCAAAAAACATGGTCAAGGAAACTAAATATTTTTGGGGAGGGCAAGGGCTTTTAACTAGGACCAAGATCTGAAAGTAAGAAAGAATGCCAGTGTAACAAGATAAATGAAGATACATGCTACTGATGTAGAATGTCCAGAGTCTTTTCACCATACAGAAGGCAGAGCCAGATGTTTTCCCTCATCTCATCGCTGCTTCATTTAAATACCTATTACACAAGTATGAACATTAATACTTTTCCAGAAGCGTGGTCATATGTATCAGATTTAGCTCATAAATGTTTAGTGCACATGAGTAGACAGATGAGAGCTTGATTAATGAACATTCACCATAATAATCATAAGAGATTGTTTTTAACTTAATTGGAACTGCACTGAAAATATTGCCTACCCAGTCATATGGCAAACTTCTAGGTCTAATTTTAATCTGCTTTCTGGTTTCACAAATGTCCCACAGGCATTTGCTGTAAGGCTTTTTCTACCTGGGCAATTTATAGTGGAGTTAAAGTGCTAAATTATGAAGTCTTTTTTTTCAGCATCTAGCGTTTGCCTAATTTATAGACTGCTTGTTTGCAGGTGGATAACTGAATACTTGCTGTCCACACACAGACTGAATGATCAAATTCATTTGCAAATTTAAGCACAACTTGGGGCTGGGGTTGGTGCTGGCATTTGGTTTGCAGGGTGGCATAATGGATAAAGTGTTTACTTCACAAACCCAAGGTATGGAGTTTGATTCTCACCTTGGAAAAACTGGCCTGCAAAGACAGCTAGGAGATGCCTTCTATATTTTAAATATTACAATATTAATAATGCATTTTTAGTACCTCATTTCTACTCTTATATGTAGTACAATATAAACTGAACCCATAAACTATTGTTTTTGAAGGTATCATCTCCCAGGTTTATTTTCTTGCATCCTAGAAAAGATTTACTGTACTAGTACCCGATAGGTATGCACAGAATTTAACAAGTTTTTTTTTCACTTATTTTCCCTGTAATTTCAGGACTAATATGCTCTGGCAGTATTTAGCAGACTGTTCCACAATAACTGCTATGTACTGAAAATACTATCCCTAACATAAATATTGTTTTACACAATAAACTATATCCAAAAAGTCACTAGAAGAAACAGGTAGCTTAAATAAAAAAAAAAAGCACTAACAATGGTCAAGTTAATGGCTATAATGCTTTGGGTCTGAATATGTTTCACAAGGTGGACTGCTGTGCTCGCAAATGAACAATGACTATAGTGAAGCAACTTGCAGTTTTAAAATATTCAAAATGGAGGTGACAAGGAGACAGAAAGACAGAGAGAAAAAGTGATATACAAAAAGCAGCAAGTTTATTTTATGTGTTATCTAGGTATAAACTTAGTCCAAGTAAATGGATGCCTTAGCTTTTATTTAGACATCGGGGGATCTTAAGAACAAGGAAATACACATAGACATAATGAGCATTGCTTGTGGACTCTTTTGTCAATTCACTTGGATTAGTCATGTCAGTGTTTGACATTGTCTTAGTGTCTTGCCAACTCTGATGTCATTGTTGATTGGATCCACAGAGACCTGACGAGTTTGGATGATATCTGATTCACAATGTATTATGCAAACTGAGTACATACACTACACACTAGACAAAAAGATACAAACATGGAAATAAAGGACTTGCTACACTATGTGTTCTTATTTAAATGAATAATAATCTAATAATATTTAAACTGCACACGTTACCTTGTTATGATTATCAGGATTACAAAATCAAATGACTAACATTTGTCTGATAGTTGATTTACAGGCTTAAAGAGCTGTTAGTTTTCTGTGGTCTACTGGTGCAAGGTTTGATTTGTTGAGCTTCCATTGACTACCTGTGTCAATTAACTAGACACTGCTCCTGGGATGACCCTGAAAATGATCCATACAGATCGGTGTTCTACCCCAGAAAACAAATACTAAATAAATAAAAGTGAATTACTCACTACTAAAGATATCAGAATATTAACAATAATTCATATTACTGATGGTGAACATTCTTTGCATTGTTAATTAGTTGGTGCTCTGTGTTGATAGGTGCTTGAGACAGTAAATCTTTGTAGAGAACAATATATGTTTCTTTGAGGTTTTATACAGGTATTACTTTATTTCAATTTATGTGTAGAGCATATTAATTTGGGCAACTCTGCAACAAGCTAATTCCTCATAACTTTGTAAATGGGTTTATTCATGGTATTTACCATTAGTAATTCATAGTGAAGGACTTACAGATATAGAAACTCCATGAGAATTCACATTTATATTGAGTTTTGCAAATTTCTAAGCCACTTCTGCTGCAGTGCCTGAAAACACTTAAATGTTACCCACCATTGTCCTCACTGTTCCTTAATTAGAATATACAGGGAACTTGGAATGTCAAGAGAAAAGTGGCCGCACTCAGGTGGAGAGGCACAGTGATAGGTAAGAGCAAGCATGTTAGGACTGGCTGGTTGAGATAACAAAGTGCATTATGGCAGTGATCACTGTGCTATGCTACCTCAGTATCATAATCACTGCCCAGCTATCCGTTTCAGCAAGATAATGCACAGTCACCATATTGCAGAAAACTGCATTACACAAGCACGTAAGGAATACCATTTCAGTAGGGAAGACTTTGGATGTGATATACATATAGTGGAAGAAGACAAGACACATGGCGATGTACCTCCTTACTATACTGACTAACCACACTGCATGTCAGAGACAAGGACAGATTGGAAATAGTACTTTGGCTGCAGTAATACAGCACAAGAGTATGGCAGCTGAGGGGTTATCATGACAGAGAACATAGCAGAAGGGCATGACAGGTAAATGCCCAGGTAGATGGGGTCTTACCATGGCAGAGATCATAACAAAAGGGCAGGACAGGTAAATGTCAAGCTGTTGTGGGGACTCACCATGACAGAGAACATAACAAAAGGGTATGATAGGTAAAATGTCCCACCTAGAACAGTGTGGCTTGTGTGCAGAGATTTCAAGACATACTACAGGAGAAGTACTAACCTCTGTACATAAGTCACGGGCATGATTATGTGTGTAGAGGGAGAAAAGAGGCACAAAATGTGCACAAAACTACTGAGCATCAGCAAACTATTGTAAGAAGGAGGAGGATTGTAATATGCCTACTCCTCTTGTTGGTATTGGATAGGGTGTGAATGCTCATCACACCACAGCAGGCATCTATGCAGTCACCAAATGGAGGGAGCATGCAGTGGTGAGAAAAAAGGGTCAGCTAAAGACAGTAATGAATACTCAGTGACTGAAATGGATACCCCACAGGTGTAAACATCTTCTCATGGGGTCAAGAGAATCACAATGGTTGGAAAAGTTCATCACCCTAAAATGGAGGTGTGATTGTAAACCTTATATACGCATCATGTATATCTCTGAAAAAGAAAAAATGGTTAGGCCTTCCAGGACTAGGTGTAGAAGGTAGTGGTGCAGACTATCAATGCTATGGGTGGTCACAAATGGACAAGAGTTCTGGTGAGTCACAGGGTCAAAATATGATACTGCATATAACAAGACTAAGGCAGAAACTTTTTCAGAGACAAGTCTCCTGCAGGAGGTTGATCACTGACACAAAAGCAGGTCACAGAGGTGGAAAGTTCCTGGCAGCCCTCTCTGTGGTAGGGTGAGTAAACCTTCAGACCTGGAGGGCACTTTAATGTGGCAGCAATGATGATGATGACTGCCCGAGTGTCCATAGAGGATGCCAGCAGTGCTTACATTAGAGGGCATGCACACATATTTCAGCATATGTGCTTAGCACTTAATGCTACATTACTGTAAGTCCCACACAGGTTACACAGATGTCATTGACATAGATGGTATCCATGAGCTACACTGCCACCAATGTGTGAACATCTTACATAAGCGTAAAGTATGTTAGTGTCCGTTGCTATCATGAATTCAGGTCTTACATTGGCCTGGGTACCATAATTGGAATCAATGAGTCAATCTATAGCTCACTTACCCAGGTACAGAAAGCCACTACACACATCATGGTAACCATGCTGTATAGCCCACATAAGGACTGAAAACAGGTTCATAGAATGTGAGATGGCCTGCAGCACATACAGTAATATCAAATACATAAAAGTTAAACATACACAGAAAAGTTCTAAACAACTTCAAGTTATAATGCAGTCATTTTACACATGCATCAAAAGAGTACGCTCAGAAAAGAAAGGAGAGAGCACACTCTTGCATTCTACACTGTGGCATGACTTATTAGCTTAACTGGTGCAAATATCCCATTCATCAAGATATCTGCTGTGAAATCACAAGCTTGAAAACATGGGTATATTACCGCCTTAATGTAAAGTGTTAGAATGTCAAAGCTTGAGTATATGTGCTCTGCTTTAACTGACTCATAATATCTATGCATATGTGGCAAATACTGTATTTGCTAAATGTTTCAGGTTAATGGTCTGGTTTCAAGGTTCAGATCTGTAGAGGTTGATGTCTTTATGAAAACAGAGATCCATAATGTCCACACGGTACAAGACAACAGAGTTAAGAAAGACAGAAAAATGTTTTTTTTTTTTTTGCTTCACCCTTTGCATGATGCTTGGTATTGAACATTGATGGCTGCCAACATTCACTAACAGTGCATGTCAGTCACTTCCCAAGTCAAAAACTCAAAAATTTAATTCTGAATGCAATCAGTAGTGCAAATGAAATGAAAATGTGGGTTCAATTCCAAGCAGTAACAATTAGTTTTTTTACTACAGGTTAATATATAACTTCAATGTTCTGCAATCATTACATAACATTAAATTGTATATATTTGTAAATGGGAGGTCCAAAATCAGAATACATATATCATATATGTTATATTCACCAAATGTTTGCCTAATGGGTATAATAGCACTGAGATGTATGTATTTTATGATACGTTTATTACTTCAACTTTGCATCTGGATGTGCCAAAGTTTACCATATGTATGTGTCAATTTAGTATTATTTTGGAATATTAAAATGACATGGAACTGATGTTATTTGGTAGGTTTTCTCTCCACCAACCCTTTATCTCCTGTTCTTATTTCTTTTTGTTTTTGGAAACATTTCTACTGCAACACAAATGACCATCAGCACGGTGAGCTAGACTGACCACTGGGGACAGGACCTCTGCAGGTAACTGTGGAGATACAATCACAGGTTAGCACAAACACTCAGCACATCTGGGTCCTGACCGGACAGCATTGCTTCAACAACTTCCACACTACCTGCTCCAACTGCATCATGTAACTCTCTCCCAGGAGTTGGTGCAGTGGTAACCAACAGGAGGAGTACTAATGGGGGTGACAATTTAGTCACCCATCAAGAGATGTCGGGGCTGGTGGAGGACATTATGGAAATGGGCATCAGTCCCCAAACTGGCAGAATTGAGAAAGTTCTGCTTTTCTCCCACTAATGAGGGAGAAAAGGACCTGTACTGATTGGCTAGACAGAGGGATCTAGCTAGGAAAGATATGCAGCAGGTAAGGGTGATAAAGGATAATGAGGGACACGTCCTCACAAGTGAGGAGAGTGTGTTGAGCAGATGGAAAGAGTACTTTGAAGGGTTGATGAATGAAGAGAATGAGAGAGAGAGAAGGTTGAATGATGTGTGAATAGTGAATCAGGAAGTGCAATGGATTAGCAAGGAGGAAGTAAGGATAGCTATGAAGAGGATGAAGAATGGAAAGGCTTTTGGTCCAGATGACATACACATGGAAGCATGGAGGTGTTTAGGTGAAATGGCAGTGGAGTTTTTAACCAGATTGTTTAATGAAATCTTGGAAAGTGAGACAATGGCTGAGAAGTGGAGAAAAAGTATTTTGGTGCCATTTTTTAAGAATAAGGGTGATGTGCAGAGCTGCAGTAACTACAGAGGGATAAAACTGATCAGTCATAGCATGAAGTTTTGGGAAAGAGTAGTGGAAGTTAGGTTAAGAAGGGAGATGATGATTATTGATCAGCAGCATGGTTTCATGCCAGGAAAGAGCACTACAGATGCGATGTTTGCTCTGAGAGTGTTGATGGAGAAGTACAGAGAAGGTCAGAAGGAGTTGCATTGTGTGTTTGTGGACTTAAAGAAAGCATATAACAGGGTGCCTAGAGAGGAGTTGTGGTATTGTATGAGGAAGTCAGGAGTGGCAGAGAAGTATGAAAGAGTGACAGAGGATATGTACAATGGTAGTGTGACAATGGTGAGGTCTGCCGTGGGAGTGACAGATGCGTTTAAGGTGGAGGTGGGATAACATCAAGGATCAGCTCTGAGCCCTTTCTTATTTGCAATGATGATTGACAGGTTGACAGACGAGATCAGACAGGAGAATCCGTGGACTATGATGTTTGCAGATGACATTGTGATCTGTAGTGAGAGTAGGAAACAGGTTGAGGAGACCCTGCAGAGGTGGAGATATGCTCTAGAGAGACAAAGAATGAAGGTCAGTAGGACTAATATAGAATATATGTGTGTGAATGAGAGGGAGGATAGAAGAATGGTGAGGATGCAGGGAGTAGAGTTGAAGGTGGATGAGTTTAAATACTTGGGATCAACAGTTCAGAGTAATGGCGAGTGTGGAAGAGAGGTGAAGAAGAGAGTACAGGCAGGGTGGAGAGGGGGGAGAAGAGTGTCAGGAGTGATTTGTGACAGACAAGTACCAGTAAGAGTGAAAGGGTAGGTCTACAAGAGGGTATTGAGCCCAGCTATGTTATATGGGTTGGAGACAGTGGCATTGACAAAAAGGCAGGGGTCAGAGCTGGACGTGGCAGCATTAAAGATTTTAAGATTTGCACTGGGTGTGACAAGGGTGAACAGGATTAGGAATAAGCATATTAGAGGGTCAGCCCAGGTTGGATGGTTTAGAGACAAAACCAGAGATGCAAGATTGCGGTGGTTTGGACATGTGCTAAGGAGGGATGCTGGGGATATTGGGAAAAGGATGCTAAGGATGGAGCTTCCAGGTAAGAGGAAAAGAGGAAGGCCTAAGATAAGGTTTATGGATGAGGTTAGAGGGCATGCAGGTGGTTGGTGTGACTGAACAAGATGCAGAGGACAGGAAGATATAGGAATGGATGATCCACTGTGGCGACTCCTAATGGGAACAGACGAAAGAAAAAGAAGAAAGTTCTGTTTTGAATAACCAAGTCAATGCACTCTGCAGGACTGGCCCAGATATCTGCAATAGGAGACAGTGATGACATCTCTGAGGGTGAGGACTAGATTCTCACTGTACTTATCTGGATGGGGATGATGTCCCCTACCTCTCACCAGTCATGGTGTCCTAAACCTTTTGCATCTGTCACCATTCCTGTCTGTTTTTAATGTCCTATATGTATGCACTTGCTATTTAACCTACTCTACCTACCCAAAGTTCTTATTCCTAGCCACATTCCCAAACATTCTTCTCTGCAAAAAAGGGGGAGGGGCATCTGTCCCACAAAATAAATGTATCTATGTATGTATTTTATTTATTTATATATTTATTTATATTTAATCATTGGGAAAGCCAGAATGAGATAAAACCCTTTTTTTGCAGAGGGTTGGGGAGAAAGAGCCACATTTAACACCAGTTTTGACATATACATAAAATACATTTACATGATATCAGAATGAATACAAAATACAGGTAAGTGTACATACATGAGAGAAAAAAATAAACATCATTTAGAAACAAAGCATGTAAATAATTAGCATCCATATAGCAAAGAGACAGATATCGTTGAAAATATTATCTGCAATTTCTAAATTAAAATAAAAAATATGTCTCGTGCATAAGTCTCCACTTTGCCTATATGTCTGGTCGACACACTTGATTTGGTCCAGTTGTTTAACAGCATATTTTATATATTTTGATTTTGTTATTAAAATGTATTATGGAC
Organism: Protopterus annectens; assembly: GCF_019279795.1. Taxonomy (NCBI): domain Eukaryota; kingdom Metazoa; phylum Chordata; order Ceratodontiformes; family Protopteridae; genus Protopterus; species Protopterus annectens. The sequence goes on from NC_056730.1 coordinate 996,776,050, forward strand.
TGTATGTATGTGACTTAACAGATGCACATATAAACATGGGAGTTTACATAATTAACTTTATTCTGAGAAAGTCCTTAAAGTATAAAGGAAGAAAGCAAGTGTTGTATAAGTTTTACTCAAATTGGTGCTAAACTTTTTGATCAATAAAAGAGTTTGGAATTTGGAATACTTGAGTGACTGACAGTTAATATCCACTGGAAGTTCTGATTGCACAGTGCACTAATTTGTAGTTAACTGTGTAATATGCCTTGGCTGCTCCAAGGCAGAGGAATAAAACCCTAACTATGGCCCTTAACAGCTATGGTATCTGATGCAACAGCAGGGAATGAATGGGCATGACCATTCCAGGTAGGAGGGTGCTCACTGATATGCTCACTTAGGGGAGCATGGCCAAAGAGGGTAGTTGTCCTAACACTAAAACAATGAGCATGGTGGGTCAGGAAAGGGAAGTGGGTAGGTCATAAGAAATAAATACCACCCAGACAGGAAAACAGATGAGTCAAGCCCCCAGCATACCCTTAGGACCCGTGACCAGCCCCCCCCCCCCAAAAAAAAAAATGAATCAAGTCTAGGGTATGGAGAGTAGTCGAAAGACCGGGCATGGACATTGGGTACTAGGGGCTGGACTGCTAACAGCGAGGTCCAATGTGACTAAAAAATACAGTTTAACATTCCTTAAATATGAGGACAGTCACCAGATATGAGAGCAGTCTAAGTGTGCACCTGTATTATCCATATAATGAATACTTTACAGCAATGATTATGATGCACATATGTAAACAATGACTCAGAAATTTTTAACATGACACACATCTGTTCTGATATGGTTCAGAATCAAAACTGTCTATATGTCTGTGCTCCTTATTTGCACAATGCTTGCCATAAAGGACCATAGGCCACTGTTAATTCCCATTTTAATCTAAAACCACAAAAATAATTATGCATGTGCTAATCCTTTGTAGTCAGCTGTACAAATCAGCTTAATAGTGATACATTTCAGGAAGCGATTTTGACCAAATTAAAAACAGAAATAATGTCAATGGCTTATATTACTTGTGCATATTTTATTTATTTTTTATTATTATTTCACATTTGTTAACCGGAAAAGTCGACTGGACACAGATCCTTTTTTAGTGGAGGCCTGGGGAGAAAAGCTCTACAACTAAGGTACAAGTACAATAACAGTAGATACAAATTAAAATTCAATTAACATAGACAATAATGTTACATCAATGCAAACAAGCAATCACAGTTTGAGCTTAGTATCATCTGGCAAGGATAATATACACCACAGATTTGGGGAAGGTGTGAGAGTGAGAAAACGGTTGGTTGGGGGGGGTGTAAGGAAAGAAGCAGTTAGGTATAGTGAGTATAGATCAAAGGTTAGAGTTGTCATTTAAGTATAGTGTATTGCAGAATATTTAGTGTTGTTGCAGGATGAGGTGAGACAGAGTATGAGAAGGGTGGGGCTAGTAGCTAGGTAGGTTGGTAGATGCAGTGGATTAGTTAGCTTTATAACTGGGGTAGGCTTGTTGTAGTCAAGATATGAGTTCACTGTGATGTTGTCTACACACTACATTATGTACATTATAAAAACAATAACAAACATACTGAAACACGGCCAGGGTAAAATTCACCTTTTAATTTGTGATTATTGGGGTTGCTAAGTATTTGCTGGGGGAGCAGGTTCAATGATTTGGATATTTTATTAGAATAGAGATTGTCACCATAGTAATTTTTGGACTTATTTACTTTTAGTAGTCTGTCTAATGATCTTAATGACCTGGGATTAGTATTAGACTCAACTAGGTTGGAGAGAACTGAGCAGATATCAGATTTGTGGATTATTCTATATGCAATGTTGAGTTTGTTGAGAGTTAAAAGGTTTGGAAGTTCCAGACAGTTGAGTTAGGGGAGTGCAGTACAGTGGTGGGATTTGTGAGGTTGGTTAACGGCAAACTTGGCTATTTTGTTATAACAGCTCTCAAGGTTATTTAAGTCAGTCTTACATAGGTTTGTAAAGATATGTGAGCAGTAAAGGAGGATGGAAAGCAGGTGGGATCTAGCTGTAGAAACTCTGGCACAGCTGGTTAAGAAGGGTTTGGCTCTATAGAGTGACCCAAGTTAAATGTGTACTTTTTAAATTGTGTTTGCTATATGTCTCTGTCGATTTTTAGGCATTCGTCTATTATTACCCCAAGGAGCTTAGTTTGACTGACTGGTTCAATTCTTGTACTATTGGAGGAGTAGATGGAGAGAAAGATTTGGTTATTTTTAGTTCTACTGTTGCAGAAGACCATAAGCTTAGTTTTATTGGGGTTAACACTGAGTTGATGATTGGTTAGGTATTTTTCAATGTTTTGGGGAGATTCTTATGTTTTTACTTGTAGTTCTTGGATTGGGGGGCAGAGCAGATAAGAGAGATGTCTTATGCATACCGAACAATAGCAGCTAATTTGGTGGAGGAACTAAGTTCATTAGTAAATATGATAAAGAGCAGAGGTCTGAGGATGGAGCCTTGGGGTACTCATGCAGAGATGGGTAGGGGGGACAATTTTTTCCCATCTAGTGGATTGTTGCCTGTTGAAAAGATAGCTTTGAAACCAAGTAAGGGATGTTACACTAGGGTTGTAAGTTGCTAGTCTGTTGAGCAGTAATTGGTGGGATGCAGTGTCAAATGCTTTGGACATATTGAGGAAGACAGGTGAGATTAATTGACTGTCATTTTTGATGTGGTTTACAGTGTTAGTGAAGCTGATGAGTGCAGTAGCAGTACTATGCTTTGGTCTGAAACTGTGCTGTGATCTGGAAAAGAGTTTGTTGCTAAGGAGATGGTCAAGTAACTGCTGATGAATACATTTTTCTAAGATTTTGGACAGGGGAAAAGAACAGAACTTGTGCAATAGTGTGAGAAGTCTGTAGAAGGGCCACCTTTGTGTAGGGGAATGATTTGAGATATTTTCCAGAGGAGAGGTTAATACTGTTCAGAGACAGAGAGGTTTATTAAGATAGATATAATATAAGAGATGGAGGGGGTGGCTATTTTTAGAAATCACTCTGAAACATACGAACAACAACAGGAATAGAAACCAAGTTGTTGCACCACAGTATGAAACAACAAAGCCAGTACACAAGTAAAGTTCTGTATTTGTTCTCTAGCGCCTCAGCCACAAGGCTTCAAGGAGTAACACATAACACAGACAAAAATGTTTATTTAGCATCAGCTATTAACATCAATCAAACAATTAAACAATTAGATCATTAAAATTAATTAAAGTGCATTCCAGGCAAAATTAAATAACACTTCTCCAGCAGCAATCTGTATTCAAGCCCCTAGGAATTAGGGTTTCATACTTCAAAATAAAAATAGTTTATTTCTTTAAAAGTGCATTCTTAATCAAATTCTTATTTAATTCACTTATAAAAACCTGTTCTAAAATGGTTGCTGTTAAACTATCACATTTTCCATCACGACATTCATAAAAATGCTGAGCTAAAGGGCTCTCTATTTTTTTTACCCTAATATCCCTCAGATGTTCCAATAATCTCACCTTAAACATTCTCTTCGTTTGACCAATGTAAAACGTATTACAACCACATCTGATGGCATATATCACTCTCTCAGTTCTACAGCTATACTGGCCATTTGGTCTATAATTAATAGTATTTATATAGGGGAAAAAATTAATTACATAAGGGCAACCACTACATTTTCCACGTGATAACATCCCTCTACTAGCAATATGGTAGTGCAATTTCTCATCAGGTTTATAAACTCTAGTATGCACTACCATATCCTTCACATTTCTACCCCTCTTGTAAGAGAACATTAACTTTTTTTCAATTAAATTCTTCAATTCAAAATAATATTTTAAGAAGTCCCAAAAGTGTAAAATACATTTTTTAATATTCTCACTACAAATATTCTCACTACAAATATTCTCACTACAAATATTATAAGTAGAAACCATAAATATCTTTTCCATTTCTTTATAATTCATGATATCATTCCTACATTTATTTTTACATAATGGCCCTCTATTATACCTATTACTAAATATCTTATTGATATCTAAATCAATCAACTTTATATCATATTGTCTTTTTTCAAACATATTCCTAGTACATAATATTTCATTCCTAAATATATTATCATCATTACATAACTGAGAAATTCTCAAGAATTCACCATACGGTAAAGCTTCAAGGGTATGTTTAGGGTGACAACTGGTGCCCATCAAAAATTCATTTGGCAAATCAAATTTTCTATGTATACTAGTGATAATATGTTGTCCTGCAATACCCTGTAAATTAATATCTAAAAAAGAGACAGTTGATCCACATAAACGTTTTTGTCTGTGTTATGTGTTACTCCTTGAAGGCTTACTGTGGCCGAGGTGCTAGAGAACAAATACAGAACTTTACTTGTGTACTGGCTTTGTTGTTTCATCACTCTGAAACTGGTCTGCAGCAAGGGTGCAGAGCTTTAGTTTGTATATGAGCCTTTTTATGTGGTTGGTTTAGCCCAACAAATGATGACTTGGCACAGTAAGAGACATAATTTTTAGGGGAGTGGTAACCATTCCAAAAGAATACTGGTACAATCACTTCAAGTTTGTTCTTCATAACACAGCCAATATGCTTCTTGTGGTGTTAGTGGTTGATACACCTCTCTCTGAGGTCTGACTTGGGCATGTGTTAAAGTCTAATAGAATGTAACTGCTGAGTATGTCAGACAGTACTTACAGGCATTATTTAGTTTCCCCCAAAATACTGATCTGTATTCCATGACTTACTGGAAAGTATACCCTTTATGATTTTGTTCACATTACAGGGCTTTAAAGACAATAATGACTTACTCATCAGATCTGATAAGTGCCATGATGCAAATTTGTCACAAAGTGTGTGCAGACCTGTGTTATACTTTCTTGTTGTTCGGTGGTGGATAGTTAATATTATTGCAGTCATTGCTGTGCTTATGTGCATGCCCAGTATAATGATGGATGTGCTGCTCGTCATTTAGTAAATACACCATTAAGTAATCAATGTTATGAGACAGCTACTGTCATTTATTCTTCTTCTTTGTCACAACTTTATAAATGTAACCATCTTGAAGCAATCGAGTTATTGAGGAGTTATTGACCTATGCATGGAAAATAATATTTTTTGCAGGCCACTAGACTAGATAGTGTATGTGAAATGCACATTTTCAACATTCACTTTATAATACATGTTAATCTTTAACCCGGTTGCAACTTATGCTAGTGTATTGTCACACACATATTACTAACGTGTTCAACAACAGGTTGACTTCAGGTCAAAATGTCATGTGCAGCACAATCCTATACTGCATTCAGATGTGGAGTTTTTTAGAATTTGTCTTCTTATGGGTAGCCATTTGAAATGTCGAGACCCACTTGATTAAGTTGCCAGAGACTGAATGGCCGAAAGAAGTCCACGATGTCATTTCTTAGAATATTCCCATTTCTCCAAGGTATGGCAATCTCAGAGTTGCCTTGTCTGGGTCAGGGGGCAGGACTTGCCCCACTAATGGGGATGCAGGGTGGCTTAGATCCATGCAAAAAGATTTAAGGAGAAGAGTGATTTTCCAGATTTGCTCTTCACTGTCCTTTTGGTCTTTTTTTTCAGCTTTTTGGCACTCAGAATTTCAAATGCTGACATATCAATAGAGAGCCATTTCTTCACAGTAGTGTAGCTAGAGTGGGGTGAGAGGAGCCACTGCCCTGAATGCAAATTGTTGGGGGAGTACAATCAGTCAAGCCCGATCTGTAATACAATACTGGCTTTTAAATGCCAGTATTGCATTGTCAGTCAAACCTGAGTGCAATAGCCCTTCATATGTAGTGTAAACTGCAGCAACTACTTGCTACATTGTAGCAAGCAGTTTGCTACATATTAAAAGTAAGGAAAAAAAATACTTTTTTAACTAAAACCTGAGTGCTGCTGCATTCCATGCAGGCAGGGTATAAACTGCAGCAACTGTATGCTGCAGTTGTAGCAAGCAGTTTGTTGGAGTTTATATCAAGAAAAAAATATTATTTTTTTAATAAAATGGAGGAGGGTCAGGCCAGGGCAGAGAAACATTGAGACAGCTACCACTTCTTCTTCTATGTGTATGGTACACCATTTGCAGCTAGAACACACATGATATGACTGAATATACTCACACACATGCATTATACTTCTATAGTTTTGAAATGACAGGTAATACATACCCCCTGTAGCTGATGGTATAATATAATATAATATAATATAATATTGCTGGCATTTAGGTTGTTTTGGGTTAAGTCCTTCATGACTACCTATCCATTTGTGATTTTTCTACCATGCATACATACATCACATACATAGTGATATACTGACATTCTTACACACATAATCTAGTTGTCAAGAGAGTGTCTATGCATGAGTTTTGCTTTGATTTATGTGCATATTAATGTTTGCCACATGACCATGCCTCTCATTTTTCAACTATGATCATTTCACATCTGTTATAGTTAGGCAATTGTGTATGGATAGCAGCACATTATTCTGTTGATATGCTGGTAAAAGAGACAGTTCTGCATATTTGTCAGGTCCTTCTTGATCGCAGTACATTCAGACATATATACATACACATCATGTATGAACTGTCACACTTTTTACTATTCACAGCATGCAAGTTGTTGCCACAAATGCCCGTTTCCTGATTTAATACTATTATTGGAATGATTTCACAGGTGTGTGTGATTCTTCTCAATATGTCCCCATTTTACATGTGTGATGCCACAGGGCTATCCACATTTTGATTCGTAGTGTCTCTAACATGCTCTTGTACTCTGATTTTAAACATTCTTTTGGGTTCTCCTATATAGAAGAAACCACAGGGGCATGAAAGACAGTAAACCACTCTCTTAGGCACACAGGAGAAAATAGCCCTAGGCTGAAAAAATGCTATTTATTTTATCAAAAGTCCTAACCACATGAATACAAATACAATATTTACCACAGGGAAATGTACTAGAATGTTTAAGGAATAGTTAAAAATTCAGCAGGCACTGTGGCATCACATTTTCATGCAGTACACTTGGGGTCTTGTACCAGTTTAAAAGCATGTATTTTAGAACAAGTTTTGATTAAGGATGATTTTGCACTTAAAAACAAACTGTTATATAAAGAAGCAGTCTGTATTTTAAAGTTTGACACTTTGATGCCTTATGGTTTAAACAAAGAACTTGAGTGGAAGGCTTTTCTGCATTAATTGTTCATTTCTAATTTGTGTTTAATTGTTTTAGTTAATTGATTAATGATGTGATATTTTTATTTAAGTGTAGCTTGTGCTACTGTGATGTTAACTCTGTGAAAGGCTTGTTAGCTGAGGAACTGGAGTATTAAACAATTTTGGATTTTATACTTCTCCATAAGTCTCACTAGTTTTATATGCAAAGGTGTATCATGGAAATGATCAATAATGATATAGTAAACCTCCACACATTGGATCCAACCTAGTTTAATTTCATCAAGGGCAGGTCATGCCTCCTCAACCTGGTGGATTTCTCTGAGAAGGTCGCCCAAGCAAAGGTGAGGGCAAAATGGTTCATACTGCCTACCTTGACCTGGCCTAGGCATTTGACACAATACCCTACTCAGGCATTGTTGACAAATTCAAGATGTTAGGTACAAACCTGTACATCACCCAATGGATAGCCAACTGGCTCACAGAAAGGACCCAGGAAGTTAAAATTCGGGAGTCCACCTATATAAACAGCCCAGTCACAAGTGGAGTCCCCAGGGATCAGTCCTTGGACTACTCCTTTTTGACATTTATTTCTCTGAAGTCAAGGCCGAAGTCAATGGTCTGTGGCTGACTAAATTTGCATATGATTGCAAATTAGGAGTGGTCATTGAATCCCACACTGACACAAATGTTCTCCAGGAAGGGCTGACACAGACAAACAACTGGTATCAGAGCAATGGACTATAACTAATTGCCAAGAAATGCATAATAGTATCCTTTGGTAAGCCATCCACCCCTGGTAACTACCATATTGACAACATGCCCCTTAGAGTTGACCCAGTAGTCAGGGACTTGGGACACACACATAGACAGTAATCTAGCCTTTGACCATCACATGTTTACAGTAGTGAGGAAATCATTCAATGCTGTGCAACTTATAAACAAAGGTATGGCATCTAGGTCCAAGGAAGCATTGTTCCACCGTATTGAACATTCATCAGACCTATCATTGAGTACAATGCCCCCTTTGTTATTTACCTAATGAGGCATATCCAACAAATGGAATGTCCACAGAGGTTCCTCACTAAAGAATACAGGGCATAAATAAAATGTCCTATGCAGACTGCCTCAAAACCCTATCTGTGTATTCTGCCTTCTATGGGCTGCTAAGGGGAGATCTACACCTGACATAAAGGGCATTGTAAGATCCCACTCTGATGGACTTCCTGCATGTAAGCAAATCAAACATCACCAGAATAACCCATTCTAAAGACTTAAACCTTGTCTGTGATGTAAATAGGACCGACTGGAGAGACAGGTATGTATTCCAAAGACAACCCGTCTTTGGAACAGGGTCCCCATCCATGTGAACCAGAGCTTCTCCTTAACCCAATTCAAGTGTAACTTGGAAAATTGGATGGGGAACAGGAAATCCATCCCTGGCTTGGCACCTATGTCTCTAATGGACACAGACAACCTGTAAATGGTTCATCTCCCAGGATTCTGCTTACACTAATCAAGGGCACCAGAACTTGTCAGAGATTTGAGATGCATGGCTAGGCTTAAAAAGGCCCCTGTGGTCATTAGTCTAGTAAATACCTAGGAACCTACACAGGCTTAATGCAACTTGTACATGTTTGTTAACAAATCCCCAGCTAGGTTATATCTAAACTGCATTAGTATAATTGGTTGAAACATGTTATACATGTATAAATAATGCATTATTTTCCTTCTTTGATATATTTTAGATCTTGCTTCTGATGTCTTCAGTATTTAATTATATTATCCAAATATCACTGGTGTCAGAACCATTATGTTTTTTTTTTCAAAATGAAGTTTCACACTGTCCAAATTGTGCAAATAATAAAGAGTTGTAACTACCTGTTGAAACTTGTGAATGCCTAACTGAACTGTCATGGTTCAGCTGTTATATTTATTTATTTTTATTTATTTCAGTTTGATTACCGGGGAAGTCCACTGGGCCAAGAAGTGCCCATTTTCAGTGGAGGCCCGGGGAGAAAAGCTCCACAAGCAATGCAATGAAACATGGTTACATAAAGTTAATGGTAAAATACAAGAGTAAAGATTCATGCAGTCCATTCATTCATGAAAAGCTCCACAAGCAATACAATGAAACATGGTTACATAAAGTTAATGGTATAATACAAGAGTAAGATTCAAGCAGTCAGGAAATACATTTACATACAATGTGCATAATGAGCAAGCATAATGAAGCAGATCTGTGTTATCCTCAACAAATGTACTTAGTAGTTTCTTTTCCCTTTACTTTACTGTAGAAAATTCAATAGATTGATGAGCACCGCAATAGTCACTGCAGTATATGTCAAACAATTTTGAGGCATCTATGTTAATGTTTCAATCAAGAATAACTGTCCCTGAATTGCACATTTTAAGCAATGCTCATTTGACCATGGCTGTACTATGAGGGCCATCCCTAACCACACACCCACGTGAATGATCACAAAACAAGTTGCACTTATCTGGGCAGATTAAGTATTTGTCATGGACTCTAAAGGCACTGAAGAGCAATAATAGAATGAGATGTGGATTGTGCAAGATACACACAAGCATATCATCATGACAATCACACTTTGATCACCCTGGCATGCCATGCATTTATTCACCACTATAAGGTGGCATCACAAACTGTTATGCTGCATCAGCAAATCTCAGCCTGTTAGTGTTCATCAAGAAATGCCAGCAATGTGCATCACTGCAAAACTGCTGCCATATTCCTGTAGATTGTGACCTGTGAAATAGTGATAGCTTTTGAGGACACTAATTAGGCCATGGTTGCCAGGTGGTGCAAGAAGGAATCGAAAATATTTTCTGTACCTCATGTGCAAAGACTACTTGGAGAGTGCTTGCTGAGGGACTCTTATGAGGGTCCCCAGTATAAAACAGATGCCTGTGACTTCCTTGCCATAATGCTAAACTGATGCTACAGAGAGAAGTACAGGCACCACTACAGTCACCTAAAGATGTGTCACTTTGCTTCAGTGTGAAGAGATGGTTAGGAAAAAGGGCTCAGAGTTCTACAGTAAGTACTATGGCAAGTGCATTTTACTGCAATATTGTTAATAGCTGCTCAACCAAATGTAGGACATGCTATCTGTATAAATTTCAGTTTTACTTTATGTTTTTCAGATGCTGGGCAAATAAAGGAGAACAGACTTTCCTTTCAGAAGTGCATGGAATAATTCACCAGACACAGGATTAAGAATATACTGGGGACAGCATAGCAGCATATTGTTGCAATGCAATAACAATGAGTATTAGTATATTGTTTCTAGTAATGAAAACCCTTCCTACCAGGAATATACACCTTTTAACAGACATGCACTATACATGCAGTCTGCTTCACTGCCACATCCACCCATCCTGTGTGAGATGACTTTGCTGTTATGGTAGGAGGCATCTGTCTGTCTGTGCTTCTCCCTCCATCCTCCCATGTGTCATACTCTACTTCATACCCATGGCTTTGGAATCTTACATTGCTACATTCATTGTCATAACCCTGCAATCCATACAAGGTGCATTGATCTGTTTCTCTGGCACACTGCATGTACTGATAATTCCAAACCCCATGGCAGTGCCAGCTATAGCTGGCACCCATGTGCATGTCTCCATCTAATGAACTGGAGCATGCACTGCTGAACTGCATAAGTAATACTACATGACTGCCAAATTCTGAATGTTGCCCAAGTTAAGCCACTGTTTAGCTATTTTTGTCTCCTACTGGCATGGTCTACATGTTGCTCTAGGGAATCTGTACAGTAGGCCATGTCTGACATGGAGTTCAGTGTTTCTTTGCCCTACAACAGTGTGGTACAGTGCAGCAGGGCCATACAGCTCTCTTTCATCACCAATGAAATCACAAGTTGCACCACTTGCATTGTTATCCCATGTACACTCTTGGGGACTGTCTAAGATCCATGTCATTCTACCCGCTTGTGACACACTTCTTTAGTTATACCTTTTTTCCAGGAAGCACATATCCTTTATCTACTTTAGTACTGCATATATAACAACATTTTAATTCTTCAGGTATGCTTATGCCTAATGGTATTACACAGACTTCCTAAACTTTCCACCCCTGCTGTGTCTCTGTCTTACCATCCTTTATAATTATTTGATGTTTGTTGTTACATTTCTCTCCAGTTATCTTACTATGGTATAGATCAAAACAATGAGTGAGAAGGTCACACAGAAAAGACAATCAGTAAAAACTAAATGAAAACTCCAGCCAAGCTAAAACTTCCACTGAGTGACCTCTCAAACCTCTTGTATTAGAGGCACAGGAGGACCGTTTGACTAACCAGTAGAAACACAGGGCTGTTATACCCAGCTGATGTCCATTACCATGTGCCTCTAATACAAGAGGTTTGAGAGGTCACTCAGTAGAAGTTCTAGCTTGACTAGAGTTTGCATTTAGTTTTTTACTGATTACTATTTTATAGAATGACAGCCACAGCTATGACTGTGATGGGGCAACTGTGATGGGGCAGTATTCCCCCCCTTTTGACCTGCCTCACCATCCACTGCTGGGTCTCCAGCTGTCTTCAGGCCTGCCACTTTGTAGCATGAATAAAATCATTCAGAAGTTAACCTGAATGCCTCTTTCCTGGATTCCAGTTGTCTGTCATTGGGAAGGGTGTTATCTTACCATCTGGGAGCATTGCTGTTAGATTACAATATTAACCAGCAAAACTGGACTAGGTGATGATGGCATTTGTAGATGGCAGATTGACATATGCATTAACTGACTGAGGAATTTCCTTGACTAACTTGTAGAGTAACACCACTGTTTGACCATGCCAATGCAGCCATCATGCCTGGGCCTAATGGGGAGGCTAGTAGCAAATGTGATTGACCTGTGGCTGGGTAGAGCTGGGCTGCATGAAGGACAGCCACCATACCACCCTGGCCCCTGTCATGGTGTCCCTTTTGACTATGTTTACTTTTCTACAAAGTTTGTAGTCTATTCCTTCACATCACCAATATTCCTCGATTTGTGTGTCTGTGTCTCTCTCTTTTCTGTCTCTGTCTTTTGTTTTAGCACCTCCCTCATTTGTTTAACCTTGCTACTATCTCTAGACCTTCTTTCCTGCTGACACATTCCCTGTACTTCTTTCCTGCTGACACATACCCTGTACTTCCTTCCCCTCTACCCTTCTTTATAAAAGAGACCTGTCCCACAAAAAATACCTTGCTTTCTCACCCTCTCTCAGTCTTTCCTTCCCAGTGCCTTTTGTGTGTTCCTCTGCTTGCTTTATCCCTATTTCTGACTTTCCCATACACCCTTTTCCTCATCATTACTAAGAATAAATTGGTAAGGACATAGAAGAAAAGACACTATTATGGATCTCAGTAGTTCTCATAGTGGCTCAACCTCGTCCCTGTGAACACTCTTAACATACCATATGCCTTCTTCTTATATACCTTTATTCTCAGAATCAGAATCACATTTATTGGCCAAGTATGTATGCATACAAGGAATATGACTACATTTTCAGTGACTCTCCAAGTAAGAATTACATAAATGACATACATACAGCTATTAAGAACAAGACAAACGACATGCATGTAACTGTTAAGAACAAGACAAAAAAGTAAATATATATTAATTTCATCCTGTAGCTGTTGTACCTTCCCTATCCCTCTGTTCGTTGTGCCTGCACATTTGCATGTGTTTCTTTCCTGAGTAACCCCCCCAACCTGGGATTCACTGCATAAAACAAATTCTACCTTCTCCACTGAAGCTGGCTATCTTAACTAAGTAAAACCTCTGGGAAGCAAGAACCTGAGTCCTGCCAGCTTTTCAATTGTAATAGGTGAAATGCAATTTCGTTTTTGTAAACTGTTGAGGCTTAATTGTGTATGCACAACAACAGTGAAAGGATCTAGCCAATTGCCACTAGAGTGGGCTATACTACTTTGAATCAGCCTTACACTCACACAGTGTTCCAGTCCCAAGCATTTACTTTTTAATTTGGTAAAGTAATTTTGCTCCCTCCTTATTGATTACATTTGCTTGTTTACCACTAGGATCCAATTAAAATTAGCCTGAAATCTAAAAAAGAATAAAACAAATTAAAGTACAGCCAACAACACTGCCTACATACAATCATACAAACCAAACCAAAAGCCCAAGTTAACTCTCAGAGTCAGTGTTAGCCCTACTCCGCTCACCCTCGCTGCACTCAGCTTGCTCCACTCCCCTCCCTGACCCCAAGTCTCCCCCGCCCCCCACTAGTGCAACATTTAAACCAGACACTCCCTTGGCACTCCCCTCCTGGTAAGTACCTATCAGCATCTCACACATCATTGAGCAACCCTGCCACCAATTGGCTTAAGTATTGGTGTCATTCAAAGGGGATCCAATGCCTGTCAGCCTGGGATGACATGCTCGACAAGCCACGATGCTTTGCTAGGGACGGCTTGCACCTGTCACCCCTGGGCTTTCGGATATTGGCAAAGGCTCTTGCCACCCCATAGTGCCTTTTTTAGGCAAGGCACAAAAGACAAACCCACCTCCATAGGTATCACAAGGGATAAGAAACCAAGAGTAATGCTACTCAGCGCCAGAAGTCGAAACCTCAAGATGCACACACTCGAAACTCTCCTTAGCATGGAGAACATCGATATCTGTGCAGTAACAGAAACCTGGTTCAAGGCCCCCGAGAGCACCCCAGCACTACCAGGTTATACCTCATACCATGCTTTTCGGCCACAAAACTTGGACCGAACCACAAAAGGCGGGGGAGTATCAATATTCGTCAAAGATACCCACACCTCCAGGTTGGTGGCACAGCACGAAGCATCAGAGACTATCCGTGTGCAACTAACAGTGGGTAAAACTGCCTTACACTTTGTAGCTTGCTACAGACCACCCTCCCAAACCCAGGAACCCTACTCGGCCTTCCTGAGAACACTGGAAAATATTAAGGTTTCTCCAAACACCGTTATATTGGGCGACTTCAACTACCCAAACATAGACTGGGAGCATTACTCTAGCTCCAACACCCTAGCCCAAAGGTTCCTAGAATTTATAAACTCAAATGCTATGGAACAACTTGTTACCACTCCCACAAGAGGGGAAAACATACTGGACCTTATTATCACCAACATGGGGGCTCTATGCTCCAGACCAGAAGTGTATCCCTCACTGATAAGATCAGACCATAAACTAATCTCACTGGATATTCACATCCCGACCCCACCCCCTGCCCAGAAAACCACAGTGAAAAACTTCTCTAAAGCAAATTTCACACTCCTCAAAACCGAGGTGGAATCCTTCAAAGCCCCCGGGCCTGTGGAAAATATGGCCCAGACCACAGAATCCTTTATAAACGCATTCTATGAACACCTTCAGGAATGCATGGATCATGCGATCCCAAATAAAACCAAGACCCAATCCTCCAAAGGCAGGCATCCTGTCTGGTAGACCCCAGCCATAAACAAATTATACAATAGAAGGAGGAAGCTACTATGTGATAGAGCAATATCCCAAAAAGGGAAGGCACCTCTGATCAGTATTAGCAAAAAACTACGGGCACTCATAAAATCGTCTAAGGCCAGCTTCGAGAGAAAAATTGCACAGGACACTAAGGATAATCACAAGGCTTTATTTAGTTATGTTAGGAACCTGGGTGGGAATTCCCAGATATGCTCAGAATTAGTCCAAAATGACAAAAAATACACCGAACCCACAGACATTGGCAACATCCTAGCTGACAGGTTCAGTGCAAACTCTCCCCCCCCCACCAAAAGGGCAAATATCTATCCCAGCAGAGTGCTGTCCCCCCTGACATTTCAGATGTTCAGGTAAGAGCCGCCCTCTCCAAAGCAAAAAACACAGCATCAATGGGACCAGACGGTGTCCCGGGCTGCGTCCTACATGAACTCCAAGAAGAGCTAAACCCAAACATAAAACTACTGTTCATTCTCAGCCTTACTACAGGATATGTACCCAGAGAGTGGCGTACAGCAACAGTGGTCCCTCTCCACAAAGGTGGTGCCTCAACAGATCCTAGAAACTATCGCCCCATAAGCCTGACTAGCTTGGTCTGCAAAGCTATGGAAAGGATCATCATGGACCTCATAAATAAAGATATTGGGGACCTACAGACACTGGATCCTACCCAGTTCGGCTTTGTTAAGGGCAGATCCTGCCTCTTAAACCTGGTTGATTTCTTTGAAACAGTCACCAAGATGAGGGGAAAGTGGTTCACACAGCCTACCTGGACCTCGCAAAAGCCTTCGATACAATACCCCACTTGGGCATTATAGTTAAGCTCACCAGCTTAAATATAAACCCCTATGTCACTAGATGAGTTGCAAACTGGCTCAAGGACAGAACCCACATGGTTATAATTGCTGGAGCCATGTCAGACTCCAAACCAGTTACAAGCGGCGTCCCACTAGGCTCAGTCCTGGGACCTCTCTTGTTTGGTATATATTTCTCGGAGGTACAGGCCAACACGGAAGGACTGTGGCTGACCATGTTCACAGATGACTGCAAACTAGGCGCCATAATTGACTCTCCAGCTGACACAAGCATCCTACAAAAGGGCCTCATAGAAACAGACAACTGGTGCCAGAGCCATGGCCTCAAGCTAAACGCCAAAAAGTGTATAGTCATCCCCTTTGGCAAAAACAAAGTGCCCACAAATTACCACATAGGTGGTAATCCATTAAGTATGGAAGAAGTAATTAGGGACCTGGGGACCCAAGTTGATAGCAATCTCTCATTTGAAAACCACGTGGCCAAAGTGGTTAGAAAAACATTTTATATAGCCCACCTAATCATGAAGGGATTCACATCTAGATCAGGGAAGGTCATCGTGCCTCTTTACTCATCCCTCATCAGGCCCATAATTGAGTACAATGCCCCTTTTGGGATGTACCTTACCAGACACCTGCAGCAACTGGAAAGACCCCAAAAGTACCTCACCAAGAGGATCAAAGGGTTCAAACAGATGCCATATGCTGCCCGGTTAAAGAAACTCCAGCTCTACTCAGTGGCATACCGCCTGCTCAGAGGTGATCTGTGCCTGATGCATAAAGCCATGTCCAACCCAGAATTAATGGACATGCTGCACCTCAGAAAATCCAAATCCCATCGAGCTACGCACTCGAGAGACTTGAACCTTAGCACTGAAATAAATAGGACATGCTGGAGGACACATTCATAACCCAGAGGCTCCCTTCACTCTGGAATAAAATCCCAGTCCAGGTTAGGCAGAGTCCCACATTGACTCTCTTCAAGAGGAATCTTGATGAGTGGATGGGAGATCATAGGTTTACCCCGGGTATGACTTCTGTGTCACTGTTAGACAGAGGCACAGTATACTAACCTCGAAAAAGGGCATAGCAAAATTAATTTAAAATGGGTGGCGAAAGCCAAACACACTTTGGCTAGGCTTATAAATGCCCTGGGGCAGATAGCCTAGTATGAACCTATGAACCCTTAACCCATTTCCTTCTCTCTCATTCTTCCACACCCTGTTAGCACAGTCAGCCATCAAATTTGGCTCGCCCCCCATCAAAATGCAAACGAGCAAAAAAAACACTAATTACCCAAATGCCTATACTGTTTCTATTTTACCATATCACTGCCTATGAACAAGCACTTGACCATGGTATTCACTACCCAAATGGTCAAACAGACACCCACGACTTCACACATAACAACAAACACTTTACCTTCCCCTGCACAGCAAATATACCACCCTCTATAAAATACCACCTGTGTACAGCCACAAAACATAATCCTAAAGACAAAGACTATATAAAGCTTATAAACAAACTCCTAAAGATCAGAATATCCTGTCACTATAACCTTATAACACATGGAGACATTCATCCCAACCCTGGACCACCCACACCCAATAACCTCCACTCCCCTACCACAACCCCCAGAGTCAAGCTATCCATGAATACTCCCACTAGTTCCCTCCTAGCATTTCACCTAAATATTAGAAGTATTAACAATAAGATTCCCAACCTACACACCATCCTAGCAACCCACTCCCCAGACATTATGTGTCTTACGGAAACCTGGCTAAAACCCAGTACTACTGACAATGAGATACTACTTCCAGGATACAATATTCACTGGTTAGACCGTGCTACAAGGAAAGGAGGTGGGATAGCAGTCCTTTACAAAAATACTCTAACCGTTAATAGAGACACCATTCAACCTCCCCAATTCAATACCGTGGAACTCCTCATAACCAAGCTACAGATTAACCAAAACAAACACTTGAACATCATATGTGCATACATTCCACCAGGCAACAAAGCAGGTGACTGGTCAAAAGTAAAAAATATAACATTAGAGGAGGCCATAGATCACTTTAACACTAAATTCCTAAGTATCCTTGATTCCCATGCTCCAGCACGTACAATAAAAACTAGATGAAATACAGCACCATGGCTCACATACCAAAGCAAAAATCAAAACTAGAAACAGAGCCTGGGCCAGCTGGAGAACAACCAAAGCCCCACTTGACCATCTAAAATATCGTCAACTCAGGAATGATACAAAAAAATATATTTTACTGGATAAAAAAAGCTTCTACCAAAATCACCTAAAAAAACACCACAACAACTCTCAAAAGTTCTGGGCAGGCATAAATCAACTACTTTGTCCAGGTCACTCCACCACCCCAAACACGGCTAACTACACCCATAGTTCCCTAGAGACAATAGATAGCGCCTTTAATAACTTTTTCACTGAAACAATCCAATCCCTAGCAAATCTACTAACCCCCTCTAACTTAAACCACATGCCTAATCTACCTAATAATAACCCAGAATTTGGCTTCCAACCAATATCCGCTAGTTTTATCAAAACACTTCTAAAAAATCTAAAACCTACCACCCTCGCTGCTGACCTCCTCCCAGCAGAGTACCTGCAAATAGCTGCAGATGCCATTGCATATCCCATATCTATCCTCATCAACAGAACCTTATCTGAAAATGCTATACCCTCCCTCTGGAAAATATCTCACGTCATCCCTCTCCATAAAGGTGGTAGCTCCTCAGACATATCCAACTATAGACCCATTGCCATTCTTTCCCCACTAGCCAAAATAATGGAGAAATGTATACACAAGCAACTAATGCAATACCTTTCACAGAATAACTTACTATCCGACTCCCACTATGGTTTCAGGCCATACCACAGCACCACCTCAGCCCTCCTTTCCTTTACTACTGCCATAAAACAAAACAGGAATGACAATAGGCTAGCCTCTGCTCTCTTTCTTGACCTATCAAAAGCCTTTGACATGGTCACCCATGAACTTCTCATTCTTTCACTAAAATCTATTTCCCTCAACAAGCCTGCTATCCAGTGGTTCCAGTCTTACCTGACTGGTAGACAGCAGGCAGTACTATGGCAGGGCAAACTCTCCAGCCAGTTACTTCTCACACTTGGTGTCCCTCAAGGGTCCATACTAGGTCCACTACTCTTCTCTATTTTTATCAACAACCTCCACACTGCTATCCCTAAAGCCACCTGCATCCAATACGTAGATGATTCCACTCTCATCTGCTCAGCCACCTCCCCATCCGACTTGCAAATCTTAACCCAAAATACATTTAACACTATTGAGAACTGGCTCACCAATCAATGCCTACTTCTGAACCCCAATAAAACTTAACTTCTACTCTTCTCTCCCACTAGTAGATCCACCACACTTCATTCTCTGTCACATCTAACAATGCTACCACTATTTCCCCAGATAATCATGCCAAACTGCTAGGGGGTATCATAGACAATAATCTGAAATTTGACCTACAGGTCAACAAAACCATACAGACCATCAATAAGAAGCTTGGATCACTATATAGAAACAACATTTTTAACCCCACTGGCTAGGACTGCAATCACCCAATCACACCTACTCTCTTATATGCCTCGCCTGTACTGTCAAACATCAACAAATCCGAACTAGGTAAGCTGTCCCATAGCTACAATCATATTGCCAGATTCGCCACTGGCTCCACCTATAGAACCCACCACTGCTGAAACTACAGGAGAATACTACAGGCGAGTGAAGGGAGTGGCCATGGGAGCCCATTGTGCACCCACGTATGCAAACATCGTTATGGCATATTGGGAGAATAAATATATTCTTATTCCACGGTTTAAAGATTCATGGACCTTGTACTGTAGATTTCTCGATGATTTGTGTTTTTTTTGGAAGGGTACTAAAGAAGAATATGACACTTTTGTAGAATATGTCAATGTGACAACTGATTTTCTTAAATTCACTAAGAATTTTGATACACAGCAGTTGATTTATTTGGATGTCAACATAATTAAAAAGGATTGCATGTTTGTCTCTAAGATACATAGGAAGGAAACATTCTCAAACACATATCTGCATTTTACCAGTTCTCACCCTTTCCATCAGAAAAAAAGCGTTTTGAAAGGGCAATTGGTAAGAATTTGCAGAATGACTTCTGATGATGGGATGTTTATAGGAGAATGTGAAACTTTGAGAAGTATGTTTACAAAAAGAGGTTACCCAAAGGAATTATTTGACTCTATATTGCATGATGTTCTTGAGGGGAGAAAAACTAAATTTGAACCTATTCTGGGTAAGGATGAGACAATGAAGTCATCAGATGTTCCCCAGGAAAATGATTTTGTATCAGGTCTCATTACAACTTATGATGGCCAATCGAATATAATAAAGAAGACGTTCGAAAAAGAATGGAAACATTTTGCAAAAGTATCAGAACTTAGTCACATTTTTGAAAATGAAATAAAATTTATTTATAGGAAGGGCAACAATATTAAAGGTATTATAGAGAGTGGTGCCAGTGGATTGACCAATAAAAGTAAGAAAAAAGCTGGGGTTTTCAAATGTGGTGCTTGTAGATACTGTGCACATTTGAAAATTGGAAATAGCTGCTTTTTAGAAGCCAGGAAGAAAACACTTACATTAAATGCCTTTGTAAATTGCAATACAAAAGGGATTGTTTATGTCGCCTTGTGCAAAAAATGTGAGGCATTTTATGTTGGAAAAAGTGAACGGATGATAAAACAAAGGATTTATGAACATTTATATGATATCAGGAAATCCTGTACGAACAATTCTCTGTACAAACATACATTAGTTTGTAAGGAATCCACTTTTGAATTTTTTGTAGTGGAAGTTGTGCCTATTGACCCGAGGGGGGGTATGTGGGAAACACTTCTAGAATACAGAGAATTGTATTGGCAAATAACTTTAGAATCAAATAAACATCCGGGTATCAATGATATGGTATCATTGGCACCAGTTTTAAAACTTAGAGCAGCTAAATTATAAAACTACTGTATACTTACATATATATATATTTTGTTTTTGAATGTCAGGTCAGTGCAATACCATTGTATACCAGTGGGGTGTAGTATTGTTTTAACAACATTTTTTAATAACATTTTTTATGTATATTTTATGTAATTTATTATTATGTGTTATTTATATATACATATATACATATTAATTTTGTTATTGATTAATCAAATATTTATTTTTAAAGTGTGATATGTATTTGATTATGTTTATGAACTGTGTTGCACTTTTATATACTTTTATATGCATTTTATGTGGTTTGTCATAAGTGCTTCATTGACTCAGTGTAATGATTGGTGTATTTGAATTAGGAATTGTATTTAAACATGGACTTATGGGTGGAATATGTGTTTATCTGATGAAGGAGAGACGAAACGTGGGAAGTGTGTAACACTACGTTTGGATTTGTATGTGGTTTTGCTTTGGAGTGCTTTGGAGTGCTGCTTTTAGCCAAATAAACTGTTTACATCTTCGTTGGCTCATTTGGTGCTTTGTTCGTGTTTATTTCTCAAGAAGAGGGTTAGCGAGGAGCTCTTCCTAATGTAGATTGGAATATTGTTCCAGAGCATGGGAAGTCTCTGGGACAGGAATCTATCCTTCCAGCATGTCCTACTTATTGTTGTGGTGAGGTTTAGATCCCTGGAGCGTGTGGATTGAGGGGATGTGGTTTTCTTTAGGTGGAGCATGTCCATCAATTCTGGGTTGGACATGGCCTTGTATGTCAGGCAGAGATCACCTCTGAGTAGGCGGTATGTAACCGAGTACAGCTGGAGTTTCTTCAGTCGAGCTGCATAGGGCATCTGCTTGAGGCCAGTGATCTTCTTGGTGAGGTACTTCTGTGGTCTTTCCAGTTGTTGCAGGTGTCTTGTAAGGTACATCCCAAATGGGGCATTGTACTCTATGATGGGTCTGATGAGTGATGCATAGAGGGGCCCAATGACCTCTTTCGATCTGGATGCAAACCCTTTTGTAATTAGGTGGGCCACATAGAAGGATTTTCCAACCACTTTGGTAATGTGATTATCAAAGGAGAGGTTACTATCTACTTGGGTCCCCAGATCCCTTATTACGTCTTCCGTATTTAGGGAGCTACCAATTCTGTGGTAGTTTGTGGGTACTTTGTTTTTTCCAAAGGGGATGACTATGCACTTTTTGGCATTTAGCTTGAGGCCATGGTTTTGATACCAGGTATCTGTCTCAGTGAGACCCTTTTGGAGGATGTCTGTGTCAGGCAGAGAGTCAATTATAGCTCCTAGTTTGCAGTCGTCTGCGAACTTGGTCAGCCATATTCCTCCTGTGCTTGCATGTACCTCTGAGAAGTATATGCCGAAGAGGAGGGGTCCTAGGACTGAGCCCTGGGGAATGCCACTTGTAACCAGTTTAGAGTCAGACCTAGCTCCTGCAACTCTTACCATGTGGGTTCTGTCCATGAGCCAGTTGGCAACCCATCTCATGATGTAGGGGTTTATGTTCAGGCTGGTGAGCTTGTCTATAATACCTGAGTGGGGAATGGTGTTGAAGGCCTTTGCAAGGTCTAGGTAGGCTGTGTGGACCACCTTTCCCTCATCTATAGCCTTGGTAACTGTCTCAAAGAAGTCCACCATGTTTAGGAGGCATGATCTGCCCTTAACAAAGCTGAACTGGATAGGGTCCAGTATTTGGAGGTTTCCAATGTCTCTGTTAATGAGATCCGTTATGATGCGCTCCATAGCTTTGCAGACCAAGCTAGTCAGGCTTATAGGGCGATAGTTCCTGGGGTCCTTTGTGACTCCACCTTTGTGGAGTAGAATGACCGTTACTGTGCACCACTCTGTGGGCACATAGCCTGTGGAGAGGCTGAGTTTAAACAGTGTGTTTAGGTGAGGGGTTAGTTCATCTTTGAGCTCATGTAGGATGCAGCCTGGGACACCGCCCGGTCCCATTTATGCTGTGTTTTTGGCTTTGGAGGGCTGTTTTAACCTGTCTGTGATTTCAGGGGCACTACATTCTTCTGGTATAGTTATGGGCTCTTTTGGGGGTGAGAGGGGGGTGAAGTCTGCACCGAACCTGTCTGCCAGGATGTTGGCTATATTGGTCGGTTCCGTGTATTTTGTGCCATTCTGCACTAACTCCCAGCAGATCTGAGAATTGCCACTTAGATTCTTGACATAGCTAAAGAATGCCTTGTTGTTATCTTTGGAGTCCATAGCAATTTTTCTTTCGAAGCTAGCCTTGGATGATTTTATGAGGGCCGTACTTTCTTGCTGATACTGATCAGGGATGTCTTCCCTTCTTGGGATTTTAGTCTTTTTTTGTACTAGTTTCCTCCTTCTATTGTATAGCTTGTTTATGGCAGGGGTCCACCAGACTGGTTTCCTTTTCTTGGAGGAGTGAGTCTTGGTTTTGTTTGGGATAGCACGATCCATGCATTCTTGTAGCTGCCCGTAGAGTTCATTAGTAAAGAATTTTGCAGCTTGGACAGTGTTATCATTTAGCATGTGGGCTTTGAAACTTCCCACCTCGGTCTTAAGTAACATGAAGTTTGCTTTTGAAACGTTTTTCATGGTGGTTTCCTTGACCAGGGGTAGTGGCAGAATGTGGATATCCAGAGTGATTACTTTATGGTTGGATCTAACCAGCGAGGGGGTTGACCTCCGGGGTGGAACACCAGTCACCCATGTTGGTGATGACCAGGTCCAATATGTTGTCACCTCTGGTGGGGATGTTGGCCAGTTGATCCAGGGCATTTGAGTTTATAAATTCTAGGAAATGTTGGGCAAGGGAGTTTGTACTTGAGTAGTTCTCCCGGTTATGTTTGGGTGATAAAAATCACCCAATATCAGGGTGTTTGGTATGACCTTTATGTTTCCCAGTGTTTCCAGGAATGCAGAGTGGGGGTCCTGGGACATGGTGGGTGATCTGTATCAAACTATAATTTGAATAGCAGTTTTTCCCATTGTTAGTTGCACGTGGATGATCTCTGAAGCATCGTGCTGTGCCACTAACCTGGAGGTGTGGGTATCCTTGATGAATATGGACACTCCCCCACCTTTTGTATTTCGGTCCAGGTTTTGTGGCCAAAATGTATTTTATGAGTTGTAGCCTGGTAGTGCTGGGGTGCTCTCTGAAGCCTTAAACTAGGTTTCTGTTACTACACATATATCGATTTTCTCCATACTGATGAGTGCCCCGAGTGCGTGCATTTTGAGGTTTAGACTTCTGGCATTGAGTAGCATTACTCTCAGTTTTTTGTTACTTGTGCTATTTATGGTGGTGGGTTTGTCTTTTGAGCCTTGCCTAAAAAAGGCACTATGGGGGTGGCAATAGCCTTGGCCAGTATTCAAAAGCCTAAGGGTGACAGGTGCAAGCCATCTCTAGCGAAGCAGCGTGGCTTGTCGAGCATGTCATCCCAGGCTAACAGACACTGGATCCCCTTTGAATGACACCAGAAGCTTAACCAATTGTTGAAATTGATATATTTTTTTCTATACTCAGGTATCATTCTTGTTGAGGGCAGGATGCTACTCAGGGTCAGGGTCATACCTGCCTGGGCTATGTGATCAGAGAGCTCCTCCCTGGCTCTTTCCATGTAGTCCAGGGAGGTACGGCTCAGGTCATTCACACCAACATGGACAATGACAGAGTAATATTTGTACTTGTTCTGGAGTGACCTGAGTGCTTGTGTTATGTGGCGGATCCTGGCACCCGACACTAACCTTCTCCTTGTTCAGCCTAGTGAGTGGGACATCAGTGTGCTTGACTATAGAGTCACCTATTACTAGTGTGTTGGGTATGTTATTTTGCCTTAAGGGCTGTGATTGTGTGGCACACTGGCTTTGTAAAGTATGTGTTTCATGGTTTGTGTTGGGGGGGAGTAGGTTGCTTGGATGTCTGCTTTGGAGGTCTCTGTTGCTTCTGCAGATTTTTATTTAGAGCCTCCGAGTATGTTTTCGTGTATTTATGTGAGTTTTTTGCCGTTGCTGGTTTCATAAGTCTATGTGAGACTGGTGGTGTGATGCAAGTAATTCTGTTCTCCTCCTGACTGCCTGGTCAAGTCTTGGGTTGAGAGAGCTTAGCCTCTAGTTTGGCTGTATAATTGCACCTCTCGCATGTATTAGTGTTTGGTGGAAGGAAGAGAGGGTTATCTGTGTAAATGAAGCAATTACAACATTGCTTCAAAATGCCCAGATTCACCAGTTGGACCGGAGAATACACCTAAAACTGCCCTTTGGACATGCCTGGATAGGTACAGTTAACTGTTTTACTGATTGGCTGGTAAGGTCGAATAGAGAGCCTTGTCCTTCACTACAGTATGGGGGGGGGGTCTACTGCTAAGGTTTATTAGTGGTTGCTATGAGTTTTGAGCAAGTGCCGGTATGAGAAGTGAATGCTTTGAGTGCTTAAGTTGAAAGTTTGTCTAGTTCCAAGGGAAAAATTGAAGAGTAGACACCCCCCCTCCCCCCAGATCCCTCACTATCTATAGTCTAACTGCAGTAGGTTTTCCAAGTATTTCACTTTATAGTGATTATACTGTTCTATGCAAGTATCTTCTTCCTATTAGTCTTTTTATTGTCCAGTACCACACATACACACACTAATTTGCTCACCTTTTCCTAACACACACACACACACACACACACACACACACACACACACACACACACACACACACACACACACACACACACACTGACCTGTTATATTAACCTGACCTGATTCCCTGGTGATAATCTACCTTTTTTTTCAGTTTAGACTCATAAGATTTTTTTTGGTTAGCATGTTTCTGCTTCCTTTCTTTTCCAATAACCCCCATTCCCATCCATCCCCACACTGTTTACTTTATAGATAAATAAGCAAACAATATAAACAAATGAAACCATTACTCTTTAGTTGTTTATGGCTTTCCTGGAATTAAAAAAAAAAAAAAAATAGGTGGTAACAAAGCTTACCCAGGCCCAACACACAGCAATCCCCTGCAAACCAAAAAGAAAATCAGTACTGCTCACCTCAGTTTCTTAAAGTATAAAGATATGGATTCCTGAAGTAGGAGTAAATTTGATCTACTACTTGTTCTAAAACATACGTTCAACTCTTTAATACAACTGAAAGCATGCCTCTCAATTGTCCAGGTTGTTTTAAAATTTCCAGATTTTTTGACTCATATACTTGAACCCGTTCCTCATAATATTTGTGGTTATTTGGCAACATTTTGATGATTAAAGTCACCAAATAATGAGAGACATTTGAGTTTTTTACTTCATGGGCAGGATTCAATAAACTATACATGGCTTGCCAAACCATGTGTGTGTCCTGAAGTGACATGCAGTCAAAAGCATGCAGGTTTGTAGAGCCATGCAATCATTGTAAACATCACAGCATGCTAATTACAGAATAAGTAGATGAAATATGTGCTAATCAACCAATCCAAGATGGTGGTGCTGTACAGAATAAGTAGATGAAATGTGTGCTAACCAACCAATCCAGGATGGTGGTGCTATTCAACAAGCTATAAAACAATCATGTACACCAAGTATAGGTTTTTGCCTTGCATTCCAAAACTTATTGGGATACAGCCATGGAAACTACACTACTGGGAATAAATGTCAGGGGCTGCTACTGCTCTTCAGCATGTGTATGTGCAACAGGCCCAAGTCTATGCTGCTGCGGCTAATAGACTTTGGGCAAGAAGAATGGTATTTAGACTCCATTTAACTTTTCATGGTCTGTGGGAGGTGGAAATAGTAATCACTACAGGGTGGATATAGACACACTCCAGAAACTCTGTGATCTCTGTTGCCCCCAACTGAGAACTAGGGGAAACCAAGTTGAACCGATACCTATGGAGACCAAGGCATTAGAAGTTTAGCTACAGGAAGCTACCATGAGACCAACAAGGTTCATGCTGGAGGTGTCACAGGCATCAGATTCCAAGATTCTACATCATTTTCTAAATGCTATGCTACAGAATGCCAGTCACTATACATATTTTCCTTGTACCTCTGAGGACCGAGCTACAGCTATGCAGGATTTCTACCCCATAGCACACTGCCCTGAAGTCCTGGGTGCCAATGAGTGCACACACATTGAGATCAAAGCACCACTAGGGGAAAAAGAGAAAGGCATACATTAGCAGGAAGGGGTTCTACTCCATTAACTACCAAGTCATGTGTGATGCTAAGGGAATCATCCTGAATGTGTGTGTTGTCAACTCCAGTAGTTACCACAACTCTAATATCTGGCACAACTCAAAGCTCTACCAGAGCTTTTCTCAGAGGTGATATCCCACAAGGCCATTTACTGGAGCATGCAGTGGATACACTCAAACCATGGCTGATGACACCCATCAGAAATAAATGTCCACATACCCACAGAGTAACACTATAATGAACAATACACTCAAACAGGAAATATCATAAAGTGTGTGTTTGGGCTGCTGAAGTCACAGTTTTGGTTCCTAGATACATCAGTGTGCACTGAAGTATGATCCCAGTACTTGTATAGAAATTATCACTGTCTGTGCTATTCTACACAATATTGTCCTGAGAAAACAGCTGCCTTGGATGATTTTATGAGGAATTGTAGTTTTTTGCTGATACTGATCAGGGATGTCTTCCCTTCTTGGGATTTTACTCTCTTCTGTACTAGTTTCCTCCTCCTATTGTATAACCTGTTTATGGCAGGAGTCCACCAGACTGGTTTCCTTTTCTTGGAGGAATGAGTCTTGGTTTTGCTTGGGATGGCATGATCCATGCATTCTTGTAGGTGTCTGAAAAATGCATTAGTAAAGGATTTTGCACCTTGGACAGCATTATCCTTCAGCATGGGGCTTTGAAACTTTCCACCTCGGTCTTAAGTAACGTGAAGTTTGCTTTTGAAAAGTTTTTCACGGTGGTTTCCTTGTCTGGGTTGGGGGTAGAATGTGGATATCAAAAGTGATTTATTTATGGTCAGATCTAACCAACAAGGGGTTAACCTCAGGTGTGGAACACCAGTCGCCCATGTTGGTGATGACCAGGTCCAATGTGTTATCACCTCTGGTGGGAGTGTTGACCAGTTAAACCAGAGTATTTGGATTCAAAGATGGCTGCCATGCTGTAAACACTGCTAAACTGCAGCTCTTCAATTAACCCGAGGAAAATCTCTGATCTGAGTGGATATCAGGAGGTTTAAACATCAAATTGATGATAAAAAGTTGCATTTATACTGACCTAATATAAAATCAGTTAAAAAAGTGAGAAAAAAAAGTATTTATCCATCAGGATTACAAGTGATTACTTTGCTCTGAAGAGAGAAACAAACAAAGGACCGTGCCCTTTCTTTATTCTGCCTTTCTGCTTGGGGAAAGAAAAATCTTGCAACAAGGAAGAACCATGGAAACAACTACTACTAAGACAAAGTTGTCAGAACTACAGTCGCCAGTAAAGGATGGAACTGCAAAAAAACAAAGGATTACTAGACAGCAGGAACAACAGAAACCAGAAACTAGATCCAGGACTGATCAGCCACTAAACATGGAGGATATCAAGCACGCTTTACTACCTATACAGGAAGCTCTAAAGGACTTGACCTCACAAATACAAACATTTGGAGTTTTATGCAATCAATTGCTTCAGAGAATGGACAAAACTGAGACCAGAATTTCTGAAATAGAGGACAAAATTGACATGCTGGAGAAAAAATCAAAGGTATGTGATGTGGATGTACAAGCCATGCAAAATAAACTTATTGATTTAGAAGCAAGGTCTAGAAGAAATAATATTATTATAAGAGGAATCCCTGAAAACATCCAGTATGCAGAGCTAATACCAGCCATAACACAAATATTTGAAATACTGTTAAATGATGCTGATGGGGTGAAACAGATTGTAATAGAAAGGGCACACAGAGCTGAGAGAGGTACAAGCTTCTACTATGCCTAGACCTGTATATGTTAAGATATTGAACTTTCAAGATGTTAGCAAAATACTGTTTACTGCAAAAAAAATGGTGGCTATGTTATGTGGAAAAATGTTAAAATATTTCTGGCTCAAGATTTACCATTACAAGTAAGGCAGGCTAGACAGTCTTTATCTGCTTACTGTAAATTTCTGATTGATAAACAAATTAAATTCCAGATGAAATACCCCAATATGCTTACATTTATGGTGGATGGCGCTAAATATTCTGTTTCCAATAAAAATCAGGCAAAAGAAGTGTTTCTGAAATTTTTAAAGTTCTACCTGCATCAGAGGGCTGAAAAGAACTTCAATTGAGACTGGCATGTTCCTGTAGTCAGATCCAGCATGTATTTTACCTCAAGGCTTTTCTAATCCTTTGTTTCTTCACTAAACTGTTCAGGCCTCTGAAAAAGCAATAAAACTGTTTGTTTATGCTAATCTGAGGGTCTGCTGTCTGGTTTCCAGACTTTTATGGCCTCAAGGTCTATTTCCATTGTGTGGTAAACAGGAAATGCCTGGATTTCAACTGAGAGTGTAGATTTGGATGTAATACTTCTTGTGGTCCTGCTGTGAAAGAGGTCC
This sequence comes from Protopterus annectens, assembly GCF_019279795.1. Taxonomy (NCBI): domain Eukaryota; kingdom Metazoa; phylum Chordata; order Ceratodontiformes; family Protopteridae; genus Protopterus; species Protopterus annectens. The sequence continues at coordinate 996,805,164 of NC_056730.1, forward strand.
CTTGTCGTGAGTATTTCTGATGGTTTCCTGGCTTGAAAAGACAAAGAGAACTGAAAATAATATGATAATGTTCTTTTATAACTAAATAACATTACAGTATGTACTTAAAGCACATAATAACATGTACTTTTACTGTTTTTTCTTCTTTTATAGGTGTGAACCAAAATTGTTTTTACTATATGCAGTGAGTGGCAGGCACTGTGTAGGGTACAGATCTAAAATGTAGGATGTATTTTTTTTTTTTTTTTTCTCTCTCCTCTCTTCTGTAAAAGTTTATGTACATAATGATTGCAACAAAACAGATACTTAAGGTAGGATAAAATAAGTACCCAATCTACTAAAACTTTCCTTTACACAGTAATAACCTTAGAAATGAGATTTGTTTAACTAATAGTTAAACCAAAGCTGTAGTTAAGTAGCGGTGTTTGGTAGGGAATGTGTAGTTTAGACTTTGATGTAGATATGCTAGAATATATAGGTTGTATGTTTAGGAAATGTTTTAAATGTTATTACCTGAAGTTTTTCAATGTGTTGGTGTGTTTAACCTTGTTTATATTTTCTCTTATACAAGACCTATATAAATCCTGGTCCAGGGTAAAGTGGGTAAGCACTGGTTAGGGACGGGATGTAGGAAATGCTTCCAGATTAGATATAGTGTACAGTCAATACATGTCAATTTCATAATTCCCTCTTATATTGTTATTTGATACCAAGACCTGTGAATGTGGGAGTTGAACTCATGGAATGTTAAAGGGCTCCAGAACTTGAAGAAGAGAAAGCTGTTACTACACATATTATTACAGGACAAAGCACTGTTTGTATTTCTACAGGAAACACATTTGATGAATGAACAATGGAATGATATTAGAAAAAAGAACTGGATTAGAGAGCTAGTGACATCAGAAGGTAAGACAAACAGTGCGGGAGTGGCTATAATTATCAAAACCCAATACAAAGATAGGATTTTAGACTCCAAAGTGGATCCAAATGGGCGATGGTGTTATGTGATTTTATCGGATAATGCATTTGATAAACCTATCCTACTTTTGAATATATATGCCCCATGCAATGATCAACACAGTTTCATAGCATCATTATATCCAATATTAACACAATATGATGGTTATTATTTTGTTGTGGGTGGGGACTGGAATACCTATCAAAATCCAAAGTTGGATAGGTCTTGTCCACAGAGAGCATTTAATAAGCAGGCCGGGATAGCATTAAATGATTTTAAGGAAGATTTTCAATTATATGACCCCTTTTCTTATTCACAAGATATTAATAATGCAAATAAATATACCTTCTATTCACCATGCCACAAAATGTGGGCTAGAATAGATTACTTTTGATATCTAAAGCACTAACGAATTTAGAACCAGTGGTGGTTATACATACTGTCATCTATCAGATCACTCAAAAATTTCATTAAAATTTTCTAAAGATTTAAAAGACACAAGAAGGCATAGGGGTTATAATTGGTCACTCAACCCAAATCTTTTAAGTAAAAAGAGATAGCAGATGGAATTATAAAATATTTGAAATAATTTACAGATAGCTTGAAGCTCCAAAACATACCCTGACATTGAATGGGCAACAGCTAAAGCTCAAATTAGAGGATTTCTTATACAAAAGCCTCATATTATAAGAAAATTCATAATAGTGATATTCAAAAACTAGAAATAAGAATAAAACAACTTGATAATGAGCTGATTCAGAATTTTAACGCTCAAACTGAGGAGGAAATGTTGAAGCTTCAAAGGGATCTCTTTTGCTTCATAATAATAAATTAACACTTCAAGAACATAGGTGTTTAGTGAAATATGCTAATAATGTTCAAATACCATCAAAAGCACTGGCAAGGATTATAAATCAATCAAAAACAACTGGATATATTTCGGAAATTCAGTATAACGACACAATATATTCTAAAACTAAGGATATTGTTGATGTTTTTGGGAAAATCTATACTAAGGTGTATGAGGGGCAAACTGATAGGTCTCTACATAACCAGAATAAAAGTTTTCTGCAAAAATTAACTTTCCAGAATTAGAAGAGAGCCTGCAAAGTGACCTGATTAAACCTATTTCTAAAGAAGAAATAGTATATACAATTCAACATATGAAAGTACATAAGTCACCAGGGCCTGATGGTATTACAGCTGAATTTTACAAAGAGTTTGCTGATAGTTTGGGAAAAGAATTGTCTCATGTATTTAATTATATAACTAAAAATAAAATTAGTGACCCCCACCTCAATGCGGCAAAACAATTTTCATACATAAAACCAATTCGGATCCCTTAACCCAGATAATTACAGACCAATAGCACTAATGAATGTGGATATGAAAATTTTAACATCAATTATAGCATCGAGACTAAAGAAGGTTTTGATATATCTAATTTCTAAGGAACAAGCTGGATTTATGGCAACTAGACAAACCAGCGATAACACACTTACACTGCATAATATGATGACGTATGCTAAAAAAACAACTTTAATATCTATGCTCTTATAATAGATGCCCAGAAAGCATTTGATAGAGTAGACATAAATTTTTGTTTGATGTGTTACCCTATTTTAACTTGCCCCAAGAATTCATTCAGATGCTACAAATATTATATAGTAATCCATACACTACGCTATACATCAATAGGACTTATTCTAACAGAATACAGATTAAAAATGGTACTCTTCAGGGTTGTCCCATGTCCCCCTTATTGTTTAACCTATATCTAGAACCCCTATTTTTATATATCAAGCAAAATTTGTATCATAATGCACCAATAATTTATAGGAATAAAATATTAATGTCAGCATTCGCCGATGATCTTATTATTTATTGTACAACCCCAATTTCAGACAGTGAAAAGATATTAAAGCTCATAAACGAATTTTCAGTAGTTCTAATTATAAAATTAACTTACAGAAAACGAATATCTTCCCATTAAGAACCCCAAAGCCTTTTTCACTAATGGCCCTGATGGGGAAGTTAACATGTAAAGAAAATATTAAATATTTGGGTATCAACTTCTCTACGGATAATAAGGACTTTTATAACAATAATGTTAAACGAGTATGGGAAAACATAATAGCTGATTGTGACAGATGGAAGAATTTAAAACTACCGGTATTAGCAAAAGTATCAATAGTGAAAATGAATATACTACCACGAATGTTATACATATTTAGGTCTGCCCAATTATCAATTTCAGAAACAGTTTTTAAACAAATGCATAAAGATCTAGCTAAATTTATCTGGAACCCAAAAAGAACTAGAATATCTTATGAGAAATTAATGACCCCTAAAACAAGAGAGGGACTTGAGCTACCAAACTTTGAAGCATATTATTTGATTGTAAACGCTAATAAAATTTTAAGAATTGCTAATTATGATGTAACGAATACAACATGGATACCAACTTGGGTGGTCTTGAATCATAAGCATATTTTGGATAGGAAAATAAATCCTAAAGCATTGCCCTTTATGGACAAAATTAGTCTGATAAAATATGGGGTCATGGACCACATAATAACCTGTGTCTCATCTTTGCAAACTTTATTTCGGTCCGTAGATTTATTGCAATATATGATGGTTCTTCAACCTTTCCACAGGAATCCTAATTTTAAACTAAATAATCAGCTGATCGATCTCAGCAAATTTCCATTAATACTTAATCTGACTCTATTTGATGTTTTTAATAAACTTGACTTATCGGCTTTACAAATTAGACAGGAAATGAATCTACCTAGAAGTTACATTGTTATAATGAGACAAGTTAAAGAACTTGCCTTGAGCTACTTTAGGAACTTTAAACCTGCAGCCGGATTTGTGGATAAGTGCTCTGAATTGTGGCAAGCTATCCAACAAGACACTAAATTTATAGCAACTGCATATAAATTAATTAAGGATTTGAAATTTCAGGACAAAATTTTGCTTTCAGAGTATTGGGTAAAAAAAGTAACAGTAACAGACAATCAGATATTAAAAGCAATTGATATAACTAGGAAATCAGTTTCTTTTCAAAAACTGATGTACACACAATTGATGATTTGGAATAATGCATATTACACACATCTTAGATTACATAAATTTAACCCTAGGAATTCTCCAATTTGTCCATACTGTGCAGATCAAACAGCGGATCTTCTTCATATGTTCTGGAGTTGTAAATGCGTATATAAACTTTGGAACTCTCTTAAAGTACAACTGCAAAAGATGGGTTATCAAAGTTCTACACTGTCATGGGAATTTATGATTCTACACATTCCTCCAAGAGAGCTTTCCAGATCGCAAACTATTATTTGTATGAATATTTTTTGCTGATGAAACTCTATATAGCCACAAATTGGCTAGAACCACATAAGACATCATGGAATAATTTTAAGCTTGTGGCTATAAAGCATATACTAGCACATAAATTACTTCTGAAACAAACTAACAAAAATATTAATAACCCGAAAATATGGGAAAAGGTCTTCAATATTATATTAGCATGATACTGATTTTAGGAATATATTAAATATAGGAAGCATTTCATGTAGATATTGTATAAATGGTTTGTAGTAGTTATAGTGTATTATGTGTGTGATGTTTATTGTATTTTTGTAATGTTTTTGGAAAATATATTTCAATAAAAATTTATTATGGAAAAAAAAAATAAACCAGAGTATTTGACTTTATAAATTCTAGGAAATGTTGGGCAAGGGAGTTAGTACTTGAGTAGTTCTCCCAGTTAATGTTTGGTTAGTTGAAATCACCCAATATTAGGGTGTTTGGTAGGACCTTTATGTTTCCCAGTGTTTTCAGAAATGTGGAATGGGGATCCTGGGACATGGTGGGTGATCTGTAGCAAGCTACAATTTGAATTGCAGTTTTGCCCATTGTTAGTTGCACGTGGATGATTTCTGAAGCATCGTGCAGTGCCAATAAACCTGGAGGTGTGGGTATCCTTGATGAATATGGATACACCCTCACCTTTTGTATTTCGGTTCGGGTTCTGTGGCCGAAATGTATGGTATGAGTTGTAGCCTCATAGTGCTGGGGTGCTCTCTGGAGCCTTAAACCAGGTTTCTGTTACTGCACATATATCGATTTCCTCCATACAGAGGAGTGCCTCGAATGCATGCATTTTGAGGTTTAGACTTCCGGCTTTGAGTAGCATTACCTTCAGTTGTTTGTTACATGTGCTATTTATGGCAGAGGGTTTGTCTTTTGAGCCTTGCCTAAAAAAGGCGCTATGGGGATGGCAAGAGCCTTGGCCAGTATTTTAAAGCCTAAGGGTGACAGGTGCAAGCCATCTCTAGCAAAGCAGCATGGCTTGTCGAGCATGTCATTCCAGGTGGACAGACACTGTATCCCCTTTGAATGACACCAGAAACTTAGCCAATTGCTGAAATCAAGAATTATTTCTTTATACCGTGGTGTCATTCTTGGTGAGGGCAGGATGCTATTCAGGGTCAGAGTCATACCGGCCTGGGCTACGTGATGAGAGAGCTCTTCCATGTCATTTTCATGTAGTCCAGGGAGGTACAGCTCAGGTCATTCACACCAACATGGACAATGGCAGAGTCATATCTGTACTTGTTCTGGAGTGACCTGAGTGCTTGTGTTATGTGGCGGATCTTGGCACCCGACAGGCAGCTAACAGTAACCTTCTCCTTATTCAGCCTAGTGAGTGGGACACCAGTGTGCCTGACTATAGAGTCACCTATTACTAGTATGTTGGGTATGTTATTTTGCCTTAAGGGCTGTGATTGCATGGCACACTGGTTTTGTGAAGTATGTGTTTCATGGTTTGTTTTGGGGGTGGAGGTTGCTTGGATGTTTGCTTTGGAGGTCTCTGTTGTTTTTGCAGATTTTAATTTAGAGACACCAAGTATGTTTTCATGTATTTATGTGTGTTTTTTGCTTGTGCTAGTTTAATGGGTCTATGTGAGACTGGTGGTGTGATGCAAGTATTTCCCTTCTCCCCTTGACTGTCTGATCCAGTCTTCGGTTGAGAAAGCTTAGCCTCCAGTTTGGCTGTATAATTGCATCTCTCGCATGTATTAGTGTTTGGTGGTAGGTGGAGAGGGTTGCCTGTGTACATGAGGCAGTTGTAAAATTGCCTCAAAATGCCCAGATTCACCAGATGGACCCGAGAGTACACCTGAAACTTCCCTTTGGACATGCCTGGATAGGTACAGTGAACTGTTTTACTGGATGGCTGGTAAGGTCAAATAGAGAGCCTTGTCCTTCTGTACAGTACAGGAGGGTCTAGTGCGAGGGTGTATAAGTGCTTGCTATGAGTTTTGAGCAAGTGCCGGGCTGAAAAATTGAAAGCTTGAGTGCTTAAGTTGAAAGTTTGTCTAGTTCCAAGGGAAAAATTGAAGAGGAGGCTTTGTGGAACCAGGAATAGTTTTACCATGGCTAACTGGCACTGCCAGGCCCGCAAAACTGAGCAAATGTGGTATTTATAGCAGTGAAATGAAAGAGATAAAAATTATCCCAAAAATGGTCAATAAACTACTAATTTCTGGGCAGAAACCACTCCTTCAGGGACAGATAGGCTGCTCAAAGCTCACATCTCTCACAGGTGAACAGAGAAACTTCCTTCGATCCATGTAAGGTATGGGAAACAAAGAGATTTGTAACACTGCCCTGAATTCAGCACTAACCTGAAATTGAGTACTATACTAGCTTAGAAAGGTGAGAAACAAGTATATTTTTTGATTTTTTTTTTTCGGAAAATAAATCAGATACAATAAAAAAAAACACTTTAATGCACAGAAAATGGTACTTATTCTTATATATTGCAGATCAGAATTGTAGTCAATGCCCCTAGTAATAAAGTAGGAAGAAACACAAATACAGTAAAGGCAGATGAATAAAGTGCAATTTTTTTTTATACAAAACTATAGAAAACGTACAAACTGATTTAAACAAGTTACCCAATTAACCAGAAAAAAGCTCAAAACTGAGCCCTTTTCCAGTAGTCTTCAATCAGACAAGTTCTAACTGCACACTCCTGCTACTAGGGTGCAGGGGAACCTTCTCCAAAAAAAGATGGCCTAGATCAGTGCTCAAGTTATACAAACAAAGCTAGATTCAGCAGGCCTGAATCTGGTCTATGCTACAGCAACAAGGCACACCAATTTCAGAAAGAAACAGTTCAAATAAGCAGGCACAATAAGCCTGTGACCAGAAATTCCCAGCTCGGAAGGCCAGAATCCAGTCTCTCCTCCCATAAGAGTGCAGACCACAAATTCTCTTAATGTAGAATAACTGGCCAGAAGCCCAAGTGCTTAAGCCAGAACTAATACACTTTTAGAATAGCAGACACTGGGCCTTCAATCAGTAATTCCCAGCTTAGAAGGATGTAAGCTACCGGTCCTGCCACAACAGTGCAGACCACAAACCTTCTTAATGTAAAACAACCTGTATGAAGCCCAAGTGCTTAAACCAAAAGACTTAGAATAACAGTTACAATTTAATCAGGCTACTACCAAGCAGTAAAAAATGCAGCAGAATAAATAAAATTGAGTACTTTTAAGAACAGCAAAATAACGTAGGAGGAAACACAAATACAGTAAAATCAGATGAATAAACTGCCAATGTTTTTTTTTTTTTTTAAGTGCAAGGAGAGAGGAAGGAAGAAGCTAAGTGGGTTGGCCTTCTCAAATCTTCTCCCTGTATTAAGTAGAGTGAACACTAGACTCAGAATATGATCTCACTGTACTCAGTTAACTGAGCAAATGAGCTGGATCCAGGAGGAGTGCTCTAATACAGACTTTCAGGAAGGGCAGGCAATTCCAGAGCCACCAGCACTAATACCAACACAAGAACAGGAAGGGTGGGTGGGGAACTAACTGCAGAGAGACACACAGCACACTGTTCAATGAAACACATAATTAGGAAACAGAAAAAATGAAAATATAGTACTTTTAAAAACTGCAAGTTTGTACTTAACAGAAGACTAAAATACACTACTGCAAGTTTCACTTAACTCCAGCTTCTAATGCAGATGATTGTAGCCAAGCAATTCTCTCAGAAGTTGAGCATAAAATCTTCTTCTGTGGCAATGGGGAAAATCATTTATGTAGAAATATATGTATTCTCTTTTTTACATATGTTTGAATCCCACATTGTACAAATTAATTTTAACAGTATACAAGGCCTCACAAAATATACGTCAGATCATCTCATTGATCCCTCTAAAGTCTTGTCTTAAAAGCCAAGTCATTTAACATATCATTGTTGACCATTGGACAAAGTGTAGTCAGACATAGCAGCACACATGCCATAAATGAATGACACCTGTCACAGTATCCTTCCTGTTTCATAAACTCTATTCCTCTTTGTTTGGCACTATTTCTCTCTGCATAACATTGTACAAATGAGGTTGTCATTGTCGTGTGAGTTTGTACAATAGCCGTAAAATGCAATATCACGATTTGGCAGGAAAACACTTTTACTTTTGCTGGAGGACCTGTGCAGACATGTCAGAAGATGGTTAGGATGGTGCCAAATTTAGGGTACAAAGTTGGGATATGGTGGAGTCAAAAATTTTGTTGCAAACCTCGTAAAGTGTTACAGCTGCTGCAGGGGGACTATACCAGGTCTGAGTCTAAGGCTGAGGTTGGAAACATCTAGCCAAGGCTGTCTTCTGTGCAACTCGCATACCACACAGTGGGAAGCAATGCAGGCACCATTACAATGACTTGAAATGGCACAACTCAACCAGTAGTTGGATGAGTTTAAAACTGCTGATATCCCACACTTGTGAAAGTATACAGATAAAGCAACTTTAAATGTTATGGAAAGCTGTAGAGAGTTAAGACTGGTATGTATAATGCTTTCATGTCTGTTTTTCTCCCCTTCTTTATTTTACAGTTGCTCAGGAAATTTCAACTAACAAGGAGGCACATGCTGAAAAATTGGATACACTTAGAGAGGCAAGGGATATATATGCAGCCCAAATCAACCCGATTGTATTAAAATTACTGCTCTTCTATAGATCACTAACAATTTAAGCATCAACATCTTAACTGTAAAAGGAAGTATGCATGGTTTTCTCTGTAGCTCTTGGTAATCTTATTAGGCAAGAGTAATAGTGTATTCAGATTTGGTGGTTTCAATTTTCACAAGTAGCAAACATATTCAAATTACAAAAGTATCATTTTTTATTTTTATTCCATCAATATTGGCTTTAATGTCATGTTGTTAACTTAATCTGTAGTATATTTTAAAGCATATATGCAATACATGCATATTACAAGGATTACTTGTAACAATTCACAATCCTCTTTTAGATTTGGAAACCTGTATGGCTAATATAATAATAAAAGTATATTTATCGTAATAAAACATTTGAATGTGACATATAATGGTTCTAATCATCTGTTTTCTGTTTCGTCTTACCCCACCCTTATCTCTTTTTTATTTTTATAAGTGGTAGCAAAGCATTCTGAAGTCATACTTTGCTGCCAGCAAACAAAATGTTTCTAGTGCAGGGAGGTAGGCCAACCACTGTGACTCAGCCTGCCAACCCTTAAATGTCTCCTGCTCTAATACCCAGCACCTCTGAGACAAAAACTGGCAGTATTGTCTCTGCAGCCCTTGCACTACCTGGCACATCCACATTAGGTAGCATTGCTAGTGGACTGGTACCCTCCAGAGATATTGGTGGAGGTGGTGATTACATCATCTTCCAGAAGCTGCCAGGGATAGTGCATGATGTGATAGAAACTGACATTGGTGCCCACCTTAGCCATCCAGAGAGGTGCTCCTTAGAATGCAATAGAAGACCACAGTGTCAAGCAATCTAAAAGGGAGCTGAGAAAGAAAACAGTGATGACAGTTCTGAGGGTAAGAACTAGATTCTCACTGTTCCCATGCTTGATGGGCATGTGCCTCCAATGGACCCTATCTATCCCCAATTATGATGTCCATCACCATCCCTGTGTCATCTTGTTTGTCCTGTTTTGTCTGCACCTGCTTCATCTACCCATAACCTACCTGATCCTGACATTCCTGTGTCGATTTCCCAACATCCCTATCTTTTTGAAATGAAAAAAAAAATGGGCACCTGTCCCACACAAAATATTCCTCCCATACATCGCTATCCATTTTGTATAGGTGTCTTCTCAACACTCTTGATTTGGTACAATTGGCTATATGACATGACTGCATTGTTGTCACACATCTGTGTTGTGGTGACAGTCCAAATTCATCCAGTTTTCTATGTTCACATTACAGTGTTACAGAAGTGGATAGCTTTTGTCCTTTCCTAATTCCCTCCTTCAAATTCTTTTATTGCTTCCCCTTTGTTCTTCCCCCTGCTTGCCTCCCATTTCTCCACTTTCCTTTGTACCCCATTTTCATACCTTTAATCTGGTCAAAAAACAGAATCATGAACCACACACATGGCCAGAAATGGCCCATCATAAAGCCTTCAACTTTTGTCCTTTGCACTTGCACAGAGTTTGGCTTTGTACACCAATGCTGAATGGGTGTTAATGGTTCTTCATGTCCTATTGTAAAACCTAGAGAGATTTTGCCATCGGCTGCACAAGTCCAGTTATCTCCATGCAATGCTGCTTAAACTCACTGTGCTAAAGGAAAGCAGAGTTAAAGCAAAATAAGGGTAATACTTTTAAACAGTTACTCTGACAGTTCTTTAGACTGCCAAATATAACAAAGTGCAGCTTCGTATGTGGAGTGCTGATATAAATCACTGGACTGAAGATTTGTTTGCCAATAGCTTCAAAGTTTGCAATTCCAGATGCATCTCTCATTGTTTCTTAGTGTGATGATATATGTTTATGATATATTTAATAACCCATATATTCAAATTTGCCACAGTTAGGACTTTTTGTGGAGATATATTATTGCCCAAAAATGAGTATCTAAAGTGACACCCATCCCCACTACTATCACATACTTAGTTAACCTCCTTGTCATATGCATGTTGTCCCTCTCCTAAGCCTTCTCTACCTTTGTGTCACTCATTCCATGTGACACAGTATGTATGGTTAATAATGACAAAAGATGACCATTAATGTGCCATTAAATAAAACACTGCAAGGTGTATGTTCATCTCTACTTGTATTTATCCCATCACTCCAACCCCTCTTTATGTGTATGCATATATTAGGTTGATGAATTGCATCTGCAGAATGACTTGACTGTGCTGACAGATAATAGAAAAATGTTGTCTTAATTCAATGGTTTATCAGAGTTCATGTGCTGTGTAATGCTTTAAAATCATCTGTAGGTTTCTGTTTGTGTCATGTTCAAGTGATAATGAATGAACTCTTCATCTAGTATAATGTGGAAATTGTCCTTACTGTGACAAAGCATACTGCACACACTTTTTAGGATATCTGGCATATACAAATGGTTAGCATATCTGGTGACTCATAATAATCATTTCAAAAGACGTCCTACTCCTTGTCATTCACAGAAAGCTGTACACACAATTAAATTATGATTTGCAGTGAGGCTTGCAAAACAGCTTATAACTGTACAACTGCATTGAGGTAGACACTACTGATAAAAATTGTGAAAGACACGTACTTTACTGTAATCATTGACTGTCACATTTGCAGTCCTGATCACACTTACTTAGCTAATGCCATCAAGACACCATTTGTAAAAAAAAAAAAAAAAAAAATGATCTGGATTTGAACTCTGTTATCCGCAGTGCTGCCTGTTTGCACAGAGTGAGGTGAACCAATGGATATATTACTATTTGTTTCATTTAAGCAGAGTACTACAATTGCTCCTTGCTTAACTCCACACAAATGTGGAAGGTAACAGAAGCAACTGTTTATGTAATAAAACTTATGACGCAGCATTTCTAATATAAACTACAGTATGAACAGCATAGTATCTGTCAGCTGTTTCTCACATAACATATCTTGTTAACTACTGCACAAGTTCAAGTTGAATTTATGAAATGGATATCATGCATGCGCCATCATCTGTGCAAATGAGTTTCTCACCAATATATTTTGTAAAGATGTGTTTAGCATGCCTCACTATTGTTATTAGACAGTCATCTTCCATCATATAGAAGGGTATTTATTAACACAACAGAAGGGTAAGGAAGTGTGCTTCACTGAAAAAATACTTACTCAGAGTCATGTATGTCCTGCAGCAATGTAATTGAAATTATATATTAGTAAATGGTGCACTGTCAAGGACACTACAGAAATAAATAGTACAACTGAACTGTTACATTTGGTATGTGCTTATACTGACACTGAACATTGGTCATTCATGATCTAGTCACATTGGTAATGATAAGATCTCTTTAAATGTATTTTTGCACATTGCAGTCACATAGTCAAATATGAAGACCAGCTTTTGCACACAAGTCTCTTCACATTATATGTTATCTGTGACATTATGCTGATGGCATTCTCTGTAAGGAGCACTATGGCACTCGAGTATCATTCAGAACATTTTTTTACAGTGGCACATGACTATACAGCAATTTCATGCAGCCCTCCCAGCATCCTGTTCTCAACATAGACGGATGTTGTCATCCTCTATAATGTGCAGTTGGACACTGTTCAAGTCAAACTTGAGCTATGACTCTACTGTTAAATACTGTATTCTCCATCTTATGGCACCTAGTTAGGTAGGTGTTTTAATCTCACTGCAGTCAACTTGTGTGTGTGTGTGTGTGTGTGTGTGTGTGTGTGTGTGTGTGTGTGTGTGTGTGTGTGTGTGTGTGTGTATGTATGTGAGGGGGAGTTCAGTTAACTATCAGTCAGGAAACAATTTTAGAGCAGCATGTGAGTGCACAGCTATGTGAGACACTCCTGCCAACATCTTCTTCTCACCATACACTGATGCTGTCTACGCTGATAGTTTGAAAGTCAGACTTAAGCCGTTGAATTAGTGTTAAGTACAATGACCTGTAGGTAGTGTAAGTAGGTCGGGGTTCAAATCTCACAGCAGTCAATATGTATGTTTTCATACAGGATCAGTCTGTGGACAATTTTAAAACAGCATGCGAGTCTGCAGCTATGTCAGTCACTTTTCCAAGCATCTTATTGACATACAGTGATGGTACGATCCCCTATAATGTGCACTCTGACAGTATTACACTTTGATGTCTGCGCTGGCATGAACATTCCCTACTATGTTCTCTAGCTGGTGTATCTAGATAGGTAAGAGTTTTAATCTCACAGTAGATAATGTGTGTACATTCATTCAAATATTACTGCAAAGACAATTTTATACACAGATGTAACTCCACATCTAGGTCAGACACTCCTTCTAACATCTTATTCTCAGCATACAATGATGCCTAATCTTTAATAAAGTGCACTGTGATACTGTTAAAGACAGACATCAGTGGTGGTGCTAGTCTTTCATTGTATGGAATCAAACTTTTATACGTACACAGGTTTAAGTTCAAATCTGACCTCAATCGATTATTGTAGTGTGTGGTTGATGTTATATCATAGTCATTATATGATCTTTTGAATCTCTTTTCATTTGATCCCACCCAGGAGAACTTTTAACATAGCCCCATGAATCCAACATCCTCTTTTCCCCACTGTCTACATAAAAATCTTTCTGCAGAACACTTGAGGACTTCATCATCTCAATGATGCATACAGATATCATGGAACAGTGCCCTTCCATGACCTCTGCAAGACATCTCCAGACCACTGGATATGTGATTGTTAATTCTGTTATTGGGTGGTGCATGTGTCACATTTGGACAGAGGCAGTATGTAATACAATCAAATACATACACACAAGTGCACATGCGCCTACTATCTCCCATCATATAGATATAGCTGTTTTGGTTTAAATGGTATAAAAATAGCTAGGATTTTATGAGATGTTGGCCATTAGCCTAGTAATGTCCTATAACCCTATGAAGATTGCACATGTCAGTCTTGCTGTCAGCCACATGTGCCATGTTGAGGTGTGAATGTAAGGTAGGCTTACAACAATGTATTCCAATCTGTGATTTGAGGTAATCTATTGATGGCCACTGCTGCCATTTGATTACATATCTTTTCCATAGCATCAGTAGTAATATGCTTTCTGAGAACTGTTGACATGGGATAATGCTATGTATATTGTTGCCTTAGAAGTGGATGTTTTCTTGTAGTAGAGTATATCAATGTTCTACACAGTTCTCATTTATTCATCACAGTGTGTCAATTTGTTAATTGCAGTACAGCAGAGGTGTGCATGTGTATACCTACCATCATGAAATGCTATGTGACATACAGCAACATTACATCATACTGATTACATGGGCATGTACCCCTTGTTTCATCCATGTCTTGTAATGCTGTTATATACACAAACATATAACAAGTTTAGATTCACTTGCAACCTTGTGGAATTAATTGCATCACAATTGTGTTGCTATTCACAAGGAATATTCAGGTGTTCCCCAGCAGCACTGTGTGACTGTCAGCATTTGTGTCATTAACTATCGTGCATAAACCATATCCACATCATTTGTAATGTGCCCATACATGGTATCAGGGCCATCATACACACCTTTCCAATGACAAACTTATAGCATTATGTCATGCAGTTGATGTAATTACATAAAATAGGTAGAGTTTTATGACTGTGTTAGCAGTTCCACTGTGTAGCATGTGATACATACCCGAGGTTGTATTTGGAAGTGTTTTCATAAATCGCATTTTAACTGAATTCAAAATCTTAAGGGGAATGCACATCTATGCACAGAGATGGTTGAGGTTGGCACCATACATACTCAAGTGGTGGCAAAAGACAACCTGCTAGCTGACAGATTTTGATCAAACTTCACCACCCTGTCCCCAGTAGTTGTTATCCCAAAGTGTGCATGCAAACAATGCTCAGCTTATCTTCTCAAGAAAACAGCTCATCTTTGCACTCTCTAAGGTTAAAAACACGGCATCAATGGGCCCTGACAACATCTCAGGTTGCCTTTCCAATAACTGAAAACCTGACCTAGCAGAAACAGTTGGAATTCTACTTAACCACAGCCTCCATACATGCTATGTTCTGGCAGAATGGTGGGGCAGCAACATCCATCCATCTGAACAAGGGTGGACCATCGGTTCTATATTACAAGATCAAAGCTTTACTTAATTGAATAAGTAAAGCTCGAACTTGTAATATCAAAACAGTACATTGTCGAACATCTGACTTAACCCAGGGAAGCACTTCCCTTGGCTGTTCTGTGGAATATGCCCATTTCTCCAATTTGGAGCTATCTCGGAGTTGGTATATTTAGGTAGTGGGAATGTGGTTGAATCAGCCATTCGACAATTTTAGCTGTTGCTATTACAAGAGCGAGCTTTAATTATTCAATTAACTAAAGCTTTGATATTGTAATATAGATGCTGACCATCACCCGACAGAGGCAATTATAGAATCATAAGCCTGACTAACCTCAACTGTGAGGCATTGGAATGAATCATCATGGACTTTAGCAACAACAACATATTGTCGCTTGTCTCTTGTTTTGAAATTAGATGCTGAGGAACTATAATGGGTTCAAGTTGTTTATTTTACATAAACACATCAGGACCTATAACTGTAACATATATTTAAGCTAACTAACTGACTCATTACTTAAAACACACTCACATGTGCATCTCCATTCATGTCTGCATTCATTCTGACTGACTATACAAAATGGCACTGATATTGCATGTAATCAGTAACGTATATGCACGTGCTATCTAGCTACAGTGGCTGACTAGGTAAAATACACACAATGATCTACATCCTCCCTCTTTGATTTGTTCAACATGCAACAAGACAATTTGCATGTTAGATATCACATCAGCATTCAACAATAAATGAATTCAAGTTCAAGTCACTACGTATCTCGGAATGGGTCTGGAAATTCTACCCAATCTAGTTACATAAAAACTTTGACTTGGTTTAGCAACAGGGACAGTCTCAGGGGATTCTTTTACAATTGAAACTTTGGGCATTACATCAAGATTACTTAAATAAGGTACACTGTCCTCTGGAATTTGAACAAGTGTAAAGTCACTCTGAGAAATAGTCTCTGGCACAGCCAATTTGAACAAGTGTAAAGTCACTCTGAGAAATAGTCTCTGGCACAGCCAATCTGCTGTGTCACTGATTTGGAGACTGGTAGTATGTGTCTTCTATTCCTTCCAAAATACATTCCATCACATTGTATGATGTAAGATCTTGGTTCTTTACAAATATTTTTGAGAGTTCCCACTCGGTCAAATCATTTAGATGTCTGCATTCTCACAATCTCACCTTGTCCTAATGGTCTGAGAGGTTTGCTGGCTTTGTCGTACTATATATAACTTTTGTGATTGATATTTTTTCAAAAGCTGAGCCCTGACCATTCTGTTGTTCTTTATGTTTGGAAACAATAATTGTTTACTGATCAGAAGAGTTGCTCTAGTCTGTCAGGATATCAATCTCTGAGCAGGTGAACCGAGCAAATTATCTCGAGGAATGTTTCTGAGATTAAGTAGGTTAAGAAAAACATTAGTACCATCTCTCCTGGATTTCTCCAGCAAATATTTTGCACTTTGGACTGCACACTCGGCTAATACATTGGACTGTGGATACTCAGGGCTACTAGTAACATGGACAAAGACCCAAGACAGAGCAAAATTCTTGAATTGCTGACTTGTAAGCTGTGCACCATTGTCAGATATGACATTGTGCAGACTACCATGAACAGAAAAATGTTTCTTCAATTTTGTGATGACAGTGCTGGACATTAACTTAGGAAAGGTCAATTTCAAACCAATCCAATAAGAGTCTACTAACACTAAATAATGCTGACCATTCCATTCAAAAATATCAGTAGCAACTGCCAACCATGGTAGTTCAGGAATCTGGTTTAGCTGAAGTGCTTCTTTTTGTTGATGCGGTTTAGTACTGTTGCAAATTGAACATGCTTGAGTTTCCTTCTCTATATTTTTTGACATAGAAGACCAAAATGCTATGCCTTTTGCCCTTCTATTGGTTGAATCAGTAACTAGGTGACTGCGATGGAAAATTTTGATGTATTCCTGTTGTAATGCTTTAGGAATTACCACTTTATAACCTTTCATGATGATTCCATCTTCCATCATGAGCTCATATCAGTAAGGAAAACACTTCTGTATGTCAAGTGGTAAACTGGTTTGTTGTGTTGGCCATCCTTGACTGATAACATGTTTCAGTTCCTGGAGGACTGGGTCCGAAGCTTTGAGTTCTGAGTTCATCAAAACGTGATGAGGAAACATTTCTGACTTCTTTGACTTGAAAGTCTGCTTTCTCATTATCCTGCTTTTCTGTTGTTTGTCTGGGTGCTCCTGACAAAGCACCAGCAAGGTATAGACAATTTCCTTTTGTATAGACAATATTGAAATTGTACATTTTGCAGTTTTAACATCATGTGTTGCAAGCGTGCTGGGGGTGTATGTATTGGCTTTTTCAGGATTGACACTAGAGGTCGGTGATCAGTCTCTATTTGAATAGGTTTGTCATAAATATAATCATTGAACTTCAAACATGCAAATACTACTGCCAAAAGCTCTTTTTCACTTTGTGCATACTACATTTTAGTTTGGTTTAAAGTTTTGGATGCATAAGCTACTGGTATGCCTTCTTTAAGACATGCTGCACCAAGACCATACTTTGAAGAATCATACAAAAGAGTTACAGGTTTGTTTGGCTTTATTGGTCTGAATTTGTCCATAACAGAATTAAAAAGGAAAAACCTCATGGGCATTCAGAACTGCCATGTAGTTGAAACACCTGATGTCATTAAGGGATTATTTGCATATATCCCATGTCATCTCTAATACAAGAGGTTTTAAGGAATCATACAGTGGAAAATCTAGCGTGACTGGGTTTTGCTTTAATTTTATTTCTGTACCTTACAGGTTTGTGAAGATCATAATATGTCAGTGTGGTTGAACTGGCAATTTTCTGTTTCAGAACATCAAATGCTCTTTGGTGTTGTTCCAACCAAGACCAATTTACATTTTTGTGTGTCAACTCACTTGGATGGGCTGAAAGCTCTCTCAGGTCTGGGATGAACTTTCCTAAATAATTGACATACCAAAAAAATGTTGCAAAGATGTGACATCTTCTGGAACTGGCATCTCAAGAATTGCTGCTTGCTTAGACAGATCTGGTTGTAAGCCAGAACTGGTAAACAAATGACCCACATAAGTAACTTCTTTCAGTTTGAATTTATATCTCTGAGGTTTTCAGTTTAAGATTTACTTCACGAGCACAGTCTAGAACTTTCTTGAGGGTACTCTCATGTTTGACTTTGCCATTGCCCCCTACTATACTGTTGTCTACTATGACAGCACATTGATAACCTGAACTATTTTTTCCATCACACGTTGAAATACTTCACTGTCACAAATTTATGCCAGATGGCATTCTCAAAAATCTGAATCTACCAAATGGTATACTAAAAGTAGTTAATAATGAATATTTGTAATCCAGCGGAATTTGCCAAAAATAACTTTTTGCATCTAAGACAGAAAAAACAGTGGCATTTTAGCATGAAACTGGCTACTTCTATTTTGCGCATCAGATGATGAGGATGTTTAAGCACTTTGTTTAAATCTCTTGGATAAATACATATTAGAATATCATCTGAGCTTGTCTTATGAGCAACAACCATGGAGGATACCCATTCAGTTGGTTCTTTTACTGGAGTTAGAACATCTAAATTCACCATTTTGTCAAGCTCTGCTTTTACTTCACTCTGCATTGCTACTGGAACCTTCCTTATTGGTCTGACAACTGGGTTTACTTCATGGTTTAACTTCATATTGTGACCGGAAGTTTGCCAGGCTTGTCTGTTAAAAACATCAACATATTCACTAAAAATATTCTGTGTAAAACTATCATGGTTGTTTAGACTTTTATGGTAGACCTTTTTATCAAATGAAATCAGTCCCATTTTCGAACTGTCTTTGAGGCGTAACAATGACTGTACATGTCTTTTGACTATGTAAAACTGCAAGTCATAGCTGTTTTCAGCAGAATGGCATGAAAGAATTACTGCACCATCAGTTTGAATCTTTTCACCACCATAAGCAACTAGTTTTGCGCACTTTGCTGAATCAAGTTTCTCTCTAACTCTTAGTTTGGCAAACATTTGTGCTAATATACCTGCTATACTTTTATTTGTTCTTCTAAACCATTATGCTTATGTAAATATATTATGCAATCATATGTTATTGCCTGCTATATTTTTTATAACTGAATGTATAAATATCGGATCTATATTATATAGTTGAAGTTTCAAAACTTCGAACCTCACATGAGCGAAGTTCGAAACATCGACTATATAATAAAAAAAAAAACAAAAACAAAAAACTTACCTTAATGCTCTGAGCAGGAGGGCAAGCCCCCCTGCACCCCCCCTACTTAAATATACCAACTCTGGGAATGCACTTCAGTGCAAAAAGGGAAAATTTCCCATTATGCGCGTGAAAAGCCATTGACTTTCACCTTCGACCTTTCCAACATTCGATTATATGATGTCGACCAACTATGATTCGAATATCAGAACGTTCAGTCATCTAATATAGACCCTAAATATCTTATGTATAGTATGTTAGCAATTGCTCTGGAGCATTTCTCCCTGGCCCTCCACTGAAAATGGACAGCTCTGTCCAGTTGGACCTTTCCGGTGAAAAAATTTAAAATAAATAAAAGTAAATGTAAATATAACATTGCACTTAGTTCCAGTGCCTACTTTATGTTTTATAGGCTCTCCATTAATCAGAACAGTACAAAATATTTTACTCTTTGTTGCCAACTGATAATCTACTGTGTTAACTGTTTGATCAATAACAAAGACACCATCAACACAGAGACACCATCAACACAGAGAGTTTGCTCACAGCTCTCTATCTGATCTACTTGCTTCTTCAGATGCTGTCTTTTAATAAAAGTATGTGCCATCTGCAAAGCCTTTTGAAATGATTCCACTTTTTACATTTGTGATATTGCTGACAAAAGCTAAGCACTTCTCTCTTTTAAGTTCATGACTGCTTCCACAATTACGACAGTTAACAAAAAGGTTGTTTGCCACATCCTATTTGGTTTATAATTAAGGTTAGATGTGGCACTGCCTCTCCATTTATATTTCTGTTTGCACCCAACCTTAAGGTGCATACTATCAACATTTGCACTGGCAAATACTGCATGCACATTTTTCTCATTTGTAAGCATATTCATATGCTTTTCTGTAAGCTCATATATTTGACAAATCTTTATGGCTTTGCTTAGCATTAAATCACTGTCTCAAAGCAAACTCTTTCTCACTGCATCATTATTAACATCAAACACATGCCTGTCTGTTATCGACTCATCTCTCATATCACCAAATCGGCATGTTTTACCTTTATTTCTCAAGTCAGTAATACATGCTGCTATAGCTTCACCATGCTTTTGATTTCTTGTGTAAAACATGTGCCTTTTCTTTGTAATATTCATTTTAGGGTTACGCATTTCTCTAAATTTATGCTTTAAGCACTCAGGATCTTTCTGCATTTCAGCCTGTATCACAATATGGTGGTTCTCCCCCTCCCCTGTATACATTGCAGATGCATACACAAATAAACATTCTTTCTCAATGGCTTCCGAGCCAGCTAAATTAAGAAGTATAAATGCTCTTGTATGTGTGTGTCTTTAACAGAAAATGCAGCCTCTATGAAAATATCATATTTTTTCTCAGTCACCAATTCTCAGCAATATTATTATCAAACACTAGCGGTTGAGGTCTGTGAAATCCCTCTGACATAACAACAACATTTGTTTAAATATAAGCATAGACCATGTACTTGTAATTATGCTCAAATGCACAACAATCTGTCTGAAAAGGCTTCACTTTAACACTCAAATAATGTGAACTCTGTGGATCATACCTCTCAACCGCACCGAATTTCTCAGTTTTTACCGATTTTAAGGTCCAAATACGGGGTGCCACGATTCCCGAGTGGCACCCCTTAATTTCTGATTTTCCAGGCTGTGGTTTTTAAATTTTCAGCCTTGAGCTGATGTCATCACATGCACAATGATGTCAGCACATGAATACTCTTCCAGCTTGTCAGAACTGAAGGAGCTCGAAGCATTTCTGGCTGCACCAGGAACATATTTCGAGTAGGAATTACACGCTGTTGTTTGAGATGTGAGCGAGGGGATTTGCAAGTAAAGAACTTCAGCCAGGTCCAGGGAATATGTATTTTTGAGTGAAGGGCTTCAGCTAGGGAATTAAGTCAGGTAAGTGTTCCGTTACAGTGTGTGTGTGTGTGTGTGTGTGTGTGTGTGTGTGTGTGTGTGTGTGTGTGTGTGTGTGTGTGTGTGTGTATTCAAAGGTCAATATCCAAAGGTAATGTCTGTTGTGCAGACATTCACTTTGGGCAGATCAAAGTATCATCTAACAGAGCAGTTCACTGCATCATGTCTTATATGTACTTGATGAAGGAAATAGTTAGCACAGCCACTTATACTATTACTGCTGTAAACAAACAAGCAACACATGTTTCAACCATAACTGAAACACACTATTCCCTCTCCTTGGTTACCTGAGATGGAAATATGGACTTCAGGAAAATACTCTTGCTTTGCTTTATCCTCGTTTTTAATCTTCTGCTTTGGCTGTCACTTTTTCCTCTTAGTGGTTGTTACCAGAGGCCATTTTTCACTCATCCCGATCACTTTTTTACTTCATTCTGTCAATCCTTCCATTTTACATCGATTACAATTACTAGAGTACCAACTCCTCAAACAGTTGTTTTGCACCCAATACTCACTACTGGTTAAGCTGAGCAGTTATCAATGTGTGCAGAATACTGCTGTAGCTTAACATTGTATAGTTACCACTCAGGCTACTCTGCTATGCTGCCCATTATGTCACTATTATTAAAATTGTAGTATGACAGTACTTGTTACTGATGCTTACATCCTTTCTGTTGTCTTCATACTTCTCAAGCCGTTAGTGTCAGAATAGGTTGGACTAACAGTAATGTGTTCAGTGTCAACTCGAATTCTAGTTAAAAAGCAGAAAGAGAGAAAAAAATACCATTGTTACAGTTTAAGACGGTGTAATAAATAAAAGTCTGCTGCAAGTTCCAGCATGGGCCACTGACAAACTGTGACTAACTATGAAATAATTTCAGGTGTTCAAAAGAAGCACTACATCAGTTCACTTTGTGATGGTAATAACTGGTATATGTAATCTGGAGCTTGTGCAGCGAGGCAATACACAAGAGTCCTGGCAGTTTCTTGAATTAGCTAACAAGGCAAAAGTACAACACGGAGACAGGTGTCCCAGATCTGAAAGAAAACACTAATGGGTATTTGGCAATGCTCACTTTTACTGCTAACTAATAAATGCTAGGTGTGGACATACATAAAGGACAGCTCCAACTGAAAGCTGCCTTGTCTCAATGTGAGTCAGCATTCAGAGTACAAAACCAAACTTTAAAAGTCAGCAGAAATGACTCACTATTAACTGACAAGTGATGATGCAACAGTTTCCATTCCTGCACTGCAAGCCAAGCTGATAAAGGAAAGACATATAAAGGCTTCCTGCAATTATTACACATGGTATCCCAAAATACAAGGTCATTCAGCAATTATTGGTTGTATCCCAAACTACAAGGTTATTCAGCAGACATTCAGTGGTCCTTGAAAAGTTTAAGTGATATTAGAACACAGCATTATAGCATGCATTTAGCACTTATTTAGCAAACAGTTACTGTTTGTTTTATAAGTACCTCAGACTAAGTTTAAATTTACAGACAGCCCTTTATTAAACAACATCTTAATATTTAAGGGAAACAAGTTGCCAAGTCAGGTAAGTGTTCTGTTACTGTGTGTGTGTGTGTGTGTGTGTGTGTGTGTGTGTGTGTGTGTGTGTAATGTCCCATGTAAATATACTGCACCTTGAGTAGAGGTAGCAAGAGCCCAAATTCCCTACCCACCACCTCTTCTGAAAACCACCCAGATTTTTGCTTCATATTTTTGTTCTGTTCCTCATAAAATCGGTTGTTTCTATGGCAAATCACTGAAGGGTTGGATTCCCTAAATAATGACTGGCATTTGAATTTCAGACTTAATATTCTTCAGAAAATACATAACACAAAACCTTTTATTCTAGAAAAGTTTATAAGATCAGTATTTGAAATCTTTGCCTATTTTAGGGCTATATTATATTTTATTTCTCCTTCGTACCTTACTTTTACCAAACCTCTCTGTATTTCTCTCTCCTCTTTCCTATTGTCTTTCTGTTCCACTACTACTCTCCTCCCTATTTCCTTGCACTCTCTTAAAAAAAAAAAAAAAAAAAAAATTTGTATAGATTTAAAGGAATGAGGTTTTCCTTTTATTTTAGCTGTATTGTTAACATTTGTAAACTATTATGTATTTCTTCTTGTCCATATATGCCTAATACCTTTGATTTGTTTTAAATTGTCTGTTCTTTTGGAGCTTTTCTCCCCGGGCCTCTACTGAAAATGGACATATATCCAGTTAGACTAGCCCGGTCAACAAATGTTAAATAAATAAATAAATAAATATTCCCCATTATTGTCTTTGTCCAGGTGTTTGAGGTTGAGTGCTATGGTGAGAACTGAATTCACTAAATGATAGTAATTTAAGTTTCATTCTTCCTACCATTCAGGAAGCAACTGATTTGGTGTAGTGGTAGGTTATTCTGACTGTAGTGCACAGGGTCCTGAGGCCAAAACTTGGCAGTGAAACACATGGTGGTAACACAGCACTTAAATTTCTAGCAACTTTCCAAGATTATACAAGCAATGTTTAAAATGTGTCCCTGTTTTTTTGGCTTTTGCCCCCCCCCCCCCAAATAAATGTTGTCTTTTACCAGATTTCTTGTTTTGCAAAGTTCAGAGATACAGTTGAGTGTCAATGTCAAATGGAGCTTCAGAGGTAGAGACGTTTAGTGCTGCTTATGATGGCAAGGTTGCTTGCATTGTTTGTAGCATAGCAGGTTGAATATTTGCTTTTGATGCAGAAGGCTGTGGGTTCTACTCCCACACTATGTAGATGCATTGTTGATACTGTATTGTGTTGTACTTTTAAATGGGTGGATGCTGCAGTCCTGAGAATGTCCTCTTGCCAGCGATAACTAGCAACTATGAACCTGTTTGCCATCCATTCTCTATTGCAGTATTACTAGCTTATCATTTTTTAATGTAACATGGGCAATTTATTGCTCATGGGCAACAGGCACTTTATTTGTAGATGAAACAATGAAATATAAAGTTGTTTGCTAGCAGCAACCTCTTCATTAGTTACAGATCTCTTTAACATGGAATTAGATGACTTTCTGCAGCGATTGTGCATATTTACTGATACTGGTGGATTGTAGAAGTTTGAGTAAACATGATAGAAATGTTTTGAATTGGGCAGTTTTGTTTTGCATATATTTTGTTTCATTGTTTACTGGAAAAATGTTTAAAACAATAAATTTAAAAACACCCTCTAACAACTGTACTGTATTATACAAGGAATATAATTTAATACAATCAGGAAGGTGTATCAAATAACACATGTATGTTTTGTGTTCAAGGGGACTATGATTTGAAAACAGCAGCCACTGGCCAGATGCATTTTCTTTGAATGTGGATTTCAATGTTGCTTCAATGAATGTGAGTTTCAAGGGCAGAGAAGTTTTAATGCTAAGTCTGTTTTAATTGTGAGACTACGTTGCTTTGTTTAGCAGATGTCTATTACTGTCTGTGCTATAAAATGTAAAATAAAACTTTTAAATGAAATCCAAAGCATCATTGAAGTAAAGCTGTATGCACATTACAGTGTTTATAGTAAATGGGGTGAAATAGCCAAGTAATGGGACATTGTAATGGCTGCAGGGGGGAAGGCTTTATATGGGGAGGTGCCATTCGACCATGACTTTGTGAGGGAGGGGGAGAGTGGCAAAGTGTAACAATGCCACTGATCAGTAGGCCATTAAGAATGACGTTTAGAGGTCCTAGTAAACTATGATATTCTTTTGCTAAAATTAGAATATTGCCTACCATTAAATGCCCTACTTTTACCATAAAACCCACATACTGCAAGTCAAAGTCACCGGAAACAAAATCTTAAGGTTCATTATCTTTTCCCTCCCCAGTGAACATCATTGTTACACATAAAATAAATGGTTACCATTTGCTACAGGGTCTGGGTCGCTGTGTTTGAACAGTTTGTGTTTGAAAGCTAATATCCCACAATTTCATTGGAGTAGGTGGGGTTACATAATTATATATGCAAATTTTATGCTAATCAGCATACCGATTTGTACCTATTTTTCATTGGCCTTTGTCCAGATTTTTGATGTTTCCAGGTTGACAAGTTTGCTTCACATACTTCAAAAAGTAATGGGTAATACAAAAAGTAGTACATTATGAAAAATGAGGTTGCCTTAGCCTTTTCATATATTTTAACACTTCAGAAATGATTTTGAACTCGTTTGTATTTATTTCAAATATGTTTATCATTATCTCACAATTTCGAACATTTTGTTTATCTTGGTAATTATTTTGAATGTTTTGAATGCTTCGCCACACATTCGGCAACTGAAAAATAATTTATACAAGTGTAGGTACCTTTGAATAACTGCTGACCTGTTTGTTAGTTGCCTCCAGTATATTCTTTCACTTCTAACTTCATCCCTCAAGGTTTGTATGCTACTTTAACTTCAGATCCCTTTTTGACACCATGTCAGTTGTCTCTTGTATTCAAATGAGACGCTGAGGTACTGTGATGGGTTCAAGTTGTTTATTGCACATAAACACATCATGAGCTATAACTGGAACATATATTTAAGTTGACTGACTCATTACTTCAAACACACCCACATGTGCATCTCCATTTATGCCTGAATTCATTCTGACTGGTTAGAGAAAATGGCAGAGTACTCGTACGTGTTCAGTAACTTATATGCACATGCTGCCTAGCTACAGTGGTTGACTAGGTACAATACACACAATGATCTACACATACTTAGTATTCTGACTGTGTACCAAACTTGTTTTTGATTTATTAAGGCTAGATGTCAGTTAAACCTGGTTAACTTTTTTGAGAAGGTCACCAAGGCCATGGATGAGGGAAAGACTGTACATCCCTCCTAAATTGACTTGCCCAAGGAATTTTACACAATTATATGCTCAGGTATTACATAGAAAAGGGCTCAACTGTGCATAAAACCCTATGTTACCAAGGTGGTAACCAATTAGCTCATTGACAGAAGACATACTGTCAAAGTTTGTGAATTCACCTCTAGCAAGAGGCCAGTGACCAGGGCAGTACTACAGAGTTCTGTAATAGACCCTCTCCTGTTTAGTATTTAATTCCCAGAAGTCAAGGTAAACTTAGACAGCCTTTGTCTGACCAACTTTGTGGACTGTTGCAAATTGTGGACAATCCTTGAATCCACTAATGCTATTGATATACTGCACAAAGTAAAAAATGCACATAGTGTAAATAATTGTTGCCAGAGCCATGGATACACACCAAATGACCAATAAAGCATTATTGTCCCATTTTGAAAGCAAATACCCAAGATAATTACAATATAGACAGCACACCTGTATGAGTATACCCAGTGGTATGTGATCTGTTTACTCAGGTAGATAGTAATCAGAAGTTCGACCACCATGTGTCCCCAATGGTGACAAATCCTTTCTATGTAACACAACTCATAAATATGGGCATGACATTCAGATCAAAGGATGTTATAATTGCATTGTACTCATCCCTCATCAACAGTATTTGAGTACAATGCACTCTTTTGCATGTCTCTCACCACACATTTGCAACAGCTGGAGTAACTCCTGAGTTCTTGCACAAGAAAAATACAGGGTGTAAAATACAGGTCCTACATGGAAAAACTGAAAGCTCTATCAATGTATTCTGTCCCATACACACTAAGGGACAATCTGTGTCTGACCTATGGGGCAGTCTTCAATGCAGCTCTGATGGAAATGTTGCACATTGGTAAAGCAAACGGCACGAGGATGACATTTTCCAAGGATGTTAACCTAGTCTCTGAAATATTAAATAATGCTGGAGAGATAGCTATATCAGTCAGATACTACCCCTTCTCTGGAAAAAACTTTCCATTCACATAAAGCAAAGGCCTTTCCTGATCTTCTTCAACTGCAGCCTATATCAATGGATGGTTAATCATAATTGTACTCCTTGTGTCGAGCTCATGTACCTCATGGATAGAGACATTTTATTCTTAGATAACATAGCATAGCTCATTCCAATATGAACATTGTTCAACCAGCTATTGAAAATTGCGAAACTCATATTAGATATGGCTAGATTTTTATGGGATCTTGGAAAATTAGCCTAATACTTTCCTATGAACCTATGAAGTCTAATTGTATCTTAGGAACAGCTATAATGTGACTGTACAGCATCACGGATCTACCAATACATGACAGCAATATTTCCATTTGAAATTTTGCATGAAAGCATATGCATTCATGTCAGGATTTCATGGCAGTATAACATTTTCACTGGCAATGTCAGTGGGATAGTGATCATGTGGCACGTCTTGATGTTTGACATGTGCTTATACAGTATGCTCCATGTATTGTTTTGTAAGTGAAAAATAATCAAAGTAACAGCTTCCTCGCTCATTGATGCTAGACTTTCCACTGCTGTAGTTTCTCTGCACATGGGCATAGTTGATGCATTACCATCAGTCTCATATGCTGCTATACTGTTCAAGAGAATGGATCATATCTTAATTCACAAATCAATTGCAGATGCTTCAGGCAATATCCATTTACATTACATGTGGCAAATGCATGCCGTATCCAAATGTGTTTGGAGAATCCACTCATAATAGTGAGTTGTTTGTAAGTGTTGTTATTCATGTAACTGATACCTATGTCAGCCAGAGATTCTACAATCAAGTGTATCACATTTGGCACAGTGAGCTCCCACACATCTTGTCAGCCATACAGAACTATTCTTTGTAATACCGATTAGGATTTGATGGTACAGATTTCCTTCCAAGGTGTTCTACAAGATGCACGTGTGATACATCTTTCTGTGTTGCACCCAGTAAATACATAACTCAATGACAACATTGATGGTATGGGTTTGATTCTTGCAGGTGTGGCTTGTGACTTATGTGTCCTGCAAACCTCTCATATGGCCAGGATTGCCCTTCATTTCAACTCCAGGTTTAACACTGTCCCTCTTAACCTAGCCAAAAATAGGTCATTTTTGGGGAAGGGGTGGCAAATTCCTCTTATAGAATACTAACAAGCATTACAGTTGTACACGTTTCCTGCTGAACATGAATAATAAATTAAACTCACATATTCTGTCAATGTCACAGATTAATGGTGTTAATATTTTAACATTGTCCCTGATTGTGCCTGCTTCTGTCTACAGTTGTTCATGAGTCATTTGCTATGTGTTCATGACTGGTTGAGAGGTATGCTGACATTTCTGTCATATTCGAGAAAGTAATTTTGCAGATCTTCACAATATGCACATACCCGCTATTGTGTATGCCATTCTTGATAAATGTCTTCTCCAATGAGCATGTCAGTGATGTTTATATCGGATTCCGGCGTGTAGCTCACGAGACATTTGCCTGCGAGCTACATCGCCGAAACCAAACGGCTGCATCAGCACTTTGCCGTAGTGCAAAGTGACTGAAAAGCATAGCCGCTGCAACTATAATCTATGGACGGGCAGCTGCAGCCGTACGGGCTGTGTAACGCATTCCTTCGTCTCGTGCAAGGAATGCATTTATTTAATTATTTATTTATTGTGTTGCCAGTCTGACAACACAATAAATAAATAATTAAATAAATGCATTCCTTGCACGAGAAGAAGGAATGCGTTACACAGCCCGCACGCCGCAGCTGCCCGCCATAGATTATAGTTGCAGCGCTATGTTTTCAGTCACTTTGCACTACGGCAAAGTGCTGATGCAGCCGTTTGGTTTCGGCGATGTAGCTCGCAGGCAAATGTCTCGCGAGCTACACGCCGGAATCCGTTTATATCACAGCTGTTTATCTCCATTAACATGTAACCTTGTGTGACTGTCCATATATATATATATATATATATATATATATATATATATATATATATATATATATATATATATATATTATCCTGTGTGATAATATAAATATATACACACAAGCGGCGTAAACAGCAGTACATACTGTGCTATATACATATGTGCTTAATGTTATTCTACTGACTTGTCTTGAAAGTGTACATACCTTGGCATATCCTATTTTGGGTACATTGCTATATTTATCATGCCTTCTTCCTCTTTCTTCATTCCTATCATTCACATTTGTGCTTATTTTCATCAGCATACTTTCCCTGCTTAGTGTTGTTTCAGTTGTATTTGCTCTTGCCAGCGACACCCCCTCATATATTATTTCATTCTGCAAATAATTTTCATAGTGTACATTGCACTGGGTGCACTTTTCCTTAATGTGTTAGCACTGCTGTTATTGCAGTATTTTTATCCATGGTAGTCTTTGTGGCTGTCTGTACAATCTCGCTGAGCAGGTTTGCCTGCTGGCAAAGTTGTATGCATCTTCTTGTTGCATTTGTGCTGTTCTGCATGGTTCCTGGCTGGCAACACTATTGCTGGTCATGAAACATCGCTTGTATCTGTGTAAGCGTGAACAGCAGCATTAATATGCAATTAGTGCTAACAATGTAAACTCTGTGTAGGCTTCAAACAAAGCCTACAATTTGTTTATTGAATCCCGGGGCACATCTTTCAGAAAATGCATGGCAATGCAAAGCCTGTTATGCTAGGAACTTTCTAAGTTTATAAGAGCAATATCTGAAATGTGATTTGTGGCCTTAGAACCCCCCCCCCCGACTTTGTCCAGATTTCCTGTGCTGACAGGCTGAGAGTTAAGACTGAAAGCTGGCTAAAACAAAATGAGACTTTCCCTCCATCACTAATAACTACACTATAAGTGACTGGCAATAACATTACATAGGTGTAGGTTCCTACCACTAGCAGCTAAACACCTAAACATTTCTCAGATAGCTACCTTCAGAAAAAAAAAAGAGAACCAAACTGGCTGCATCTACCACCTGCCACAAACAAACTCACTAACATTCTTTCTACTACTTAATCATTCTATAAATGGAGCATTGTAACACAGCTTTACACTACTTTGATATCTGAACTAAATGAGACCAGTAAAGACATATACAAGAAAGAAGTCTCTTTTTCTATTTCATTCAACTAACACAACAACCCAATACCCTAGTCCACGTTCCAAAAATGTCATCCTTCTAGAAGTTTTACTCACAGATATTCCTCATTGCTGCTTTGCTATTACAATTTTTTTTCCAAATTCTAATACTGACCATTGATCTATACAATGTACATGGTCAATCAAAAATTCCTGAGTAGCAGAGAAGTACAACAACAATCCAGTACTTTTATACAGGTCTGGAAAATTATTGTTCCCAATTACATTTCTCTGGGTATCTCCTTTATTCCTCATGAAAACACTAAAGTTGTCCACTAGACATATATAACCCAACAGAGATATAGCTAACCAATGTGGCAACACCTTCCTTAACTTTAAGTTAAAAAAGCAATAAAAAAGGTAACAAGTCAACAGTCCCTTTTTCACAATTCATGATTTGTTTATTGATCTGAAACTTCTAATATAAGGAGCAAGGTTGGTCCATTCCTTCCAAGAAAAGAAAAAAAAAGAGTATGTTGCATAGAACAATGAATTCAGTTTTACCAGTCAAAGCATTTTGTAAGGTTTTATTTCACTTTAAAAGTTCACTTAAAGTCATATGACACGCAGTTAATGTAAACTGTCAAGATAAGTACTCTTTTCAAAACTTTCAGGCCAGGAATCTGAGATGCTTGAATGATTCAAGTGCTATTGGTTTGTTCGCCTGCTGTTCTGTGATTTGGGATTTGGAATACTGCACTTATGCAAATAAACAATTCTTTGTGAAGCACTGGAATAAATTAGGTAGGATGGTGAAGTCTGGAACTGTTGTTTGTGCTCCAAACTCCCCAAAGGCAATCACTGACTTTTAGTATGGAGCAGGTACAGCACTGTTTATGCGGCCTCTGGGCTAATGATGTCATTGATCTGTGTCACTGTATTGTGTTCTCTCTCCCATTTACCTTCAGGAGATTATTGTTGCGATATTATAGCCATATGTGATGGAGAGGGGTGCACAAGCAATGCTTTGCTATGTGTCTTGCTCAGTACTGCTAACAGTGCATACTTTTTGCTGTGTTCTATTTTATTGTCTTATTTAATATTCATTAAAACCAAATACACTTTGAGACTGGTCAAACAGGATGACTGTCTCGAACCACTCCGTGACCAATTAACTATCAGGAAAGTACAAAACCACATCATTGCTAGCTATAGATTCCCCACCATGAACCAGGATTTGCACACCACCTATCTTGATTACTGGAATCCCTTACCATGCAGCCTAACACCTTAGTCATAGGAGATTTCAACTATCCTTCCATAGAGTGGGGGACATACCCAAGTAAAATCATGCTACTCCAGAGTTTCCTAGACTTTGCAATGCAAATGCTCTGGAACAGATATTCTGCTCCCATACTAGGGACTTTAACGTTCTGGACATAGTACTCACCAACATGGGGGGGGGTGGGTCACTGTACTTTCCCATGCACGATGCCCTCTCTTGTTAAGTCAGACAACAAATCAGTCTCATTTGAAGTAACAGCTGGAACTGACACCCTCATAGGAACAAAAAATATAACAAATTTCACCAAAGCTAACTACAGAGTACAAAGTGATGGTATAAAAAGCTTCATACCACATGCAATCACAGCCATCAATGATCACTATGCAGAAGTGTAAGTAAATGCCCTGTACAAACACTTAAGCAACTGCATAAACTCTGCTGTACCTGACCTGATCAAAGCCAGGTCTTCCCATAAAACAAGCCACAGTGGTGGACTTCAAGTATAAACAGATTATATAACAAGAGGAAGAAACTGTTGTCCAAAAGCAAGAGGGATATTACTCAGCAGAGGATGAGTTCCCTCCTAAGAGTAAACAAGAAAATCAGAAATCTTGTAAAGTCTTCTAAAGCAAATTATGAAACTAAATCACATCCCTCATCATTCATCATCATCATTCTCTTTTGGCTTTTCCCGTTAGGGGTCGCCACAGCGGATCATCTCTTTCCATTTCTTCCTATCCTCTGCATCTTGCTCTGTCACACCAACCGCCTGCATGTCCTCTCTCACCACGTCCATAAACCTTATCTTAGGCCTTCCTCTATTCCTCTTACCTGGCAGCTCCATCCTTAGCATCTTTTTCCCAATATACCCATCATCCCTCCTCAGCACATGTCCAAACCAATGCAATCTCGTCTCTCTTGCTTTGTCTCCAAACTGTCCAACATGAGCTGACCCTCTAATATACTGATTCCTAATCCTATCCATCCTAGTCACACCGATTGCAAATCTTAACATCTTTAACTCTGCCACATCCAGCTCTGACTCCTGCCTTTTTGTCAATGCCACTGTCTCCAACCCATATAACATAGCTGGTCTCACTACCCTCTTGTAGACCTTACCTTTCACTCTTACTGGTACCCGTCTGTCACAAATCACTCCTGACACTCTTCTCCACCCATTCCACCCTGCCTGTACTCTCTTCTTTACCTCTCTTCCACATTCACCATTACTCTGAACTGTTGATCCCAAGTACTTAAACTCGTCCACCTTTACCAACTCTACTCCCTGCATCCTCACCATTCCTCTACCCTCCCTCTCAGTTACACACATATATTCTGTCTTAGCCCTGCTGACCCTCATTCCTCTGCTCTCTAGAGCATATCTCCACCTCTCCAGAGTCTCCTCAACCTGATTCCTACTCTCACTACAGATCACAATGTCATCATCCCTAACCAAGGATAATCATAAGGCATTATTTTACTACATAAAACTTCTAAAAGGGAATGCCCAGCTATGTACCAAACTAGTTTTAGATGGGATCACTCATATTATACCAGAAGATATCACCAACCTGCTAGCTGACAGATTCAGTGCAATCTTCACCACCGTATCCCCACCTACTATATCCCAAAGCATACCTGATACCAGCCCTCTGTCTAGTATCTCTAGAGAACAGATGATCTCTGTGCTTGCCAAGTCCAAAAATATGGCCTCAGTGGGACCAGATAATACCCAATTTGTTTGCGAAACAATCTAAAACAAGACCTAGTGGTCTCACTTGGTGTTCTCTTGAATCATAGCTTGAGAACTGGCTATGTTCCTGCAGAATAGAGAACAGCAACAGTAATCCCCTGCATAAAGGGGGGGGTGGCGGCATCAACTGACCCTGGAAACTACAGACCCTTGAGTTTAACCAGCTTCATTTGCAAGGCCATGAAAAGAATTACCATGGACCTTATCAACAAGGACATAGGTGACCTCCAAATGCTGGACCCGACCCAGTTTGGTTTTGTTAAGGATAGATCATGGTTATTTAACCAGGTAAACTTCTTTGAGAATGTCACCAAAACCATGGGCAAAGTTTAGACAGTGCACAGAGCCTATCTCGACCTTTCCAAGGCTTTTGACACAATTCCCCACTCTGGCATCATTACGAAACTCTCCCAGACAGGGAATATGCTATTAGATGGATAGCCAATTGACTTACAGAGAGAACACACTTTGTCAAAATTTGTGACTACACCTCCACCAGTAGATCCATCATCAGTGGAGTACCACGGGGTCTGTGTTGGGTCCCTTACTGTTTGACATCTATTTGTCAGAAGCCCAGGCAAAAGTAGACAGCCTTTGGCTCACCAAGTTTGCTGATGTTTTCAAACTGTGACCAGTCAATGAGTCCCTCAGTGATGTCAACATATTGCAAGAAGGGCTATCATAAACAAATTATTGGTGCCAAAACCATGGTCTAAAATTAAATGCAAAAAAAGTATTATTATTCCCTTTGGCAAAAAAAAATTTCCTACAAATTGCAATATTGACTGCACCTCCTTGAGTTCTAACCCAGTGGTGAAAGATTTGGAAACATAGGCTGACAGCAATCTGAACTTTGACCAACAAGTTTCCACAGTGGTAATGAAAGCCTTCTATGTAGCACACCTTATAAGGAGGGGCATAACATTCAAGTCAAGGGATGTTATAACTCCACTGTACTCAAGCCTCACCAGACCACTAATAGAGTATAATGCACCCTTTTGCATATACCTCACCAGACACCTGCAGCAGCTGGAGAGACCTCAGAGGTTTCTCACTAAGAAAATACAGGGACTCCAAACCATGACCTACATGAACAGGCTGAAAGCCCTGTCACTTTACTCTGTATCTTATAGGCTGCTGAGATGTGACTTCTGCCTGGCCTACAGGGCAGTCTACATCCCTGCCCTAATGAAAATGCTGTACATCTGCAAATCAAATGGTTCAACAGTGATTTGCTTTGGGTTCTCAACCTAGCTTGTGACATTAACAAATCATGCTGGAGAGACAGATATGTCTCCCAGAGACTGCTGCTTCTCTGGAACAGACTCCCTATTCACATAAAACAGCTCCTCACTGACCCTATTGAAATGCAACCTAGATAATTGGATGGGAGACTGCACATTTACCCCTGGGGTGACAACCATGTCACTCATGGGCAGGGGTTGATGGCACTGATCATAGACCCACTCTGTTCATAAATTCATTCTGCGAACTACAGAAAAAAATAAATAAATGGGGAAGCTTGGGATTTATAAAGGCTCTAGAGCTGCTAGCCTAGTAGCATCCTATAAACCTATGCTAATTTATTCAGTAGGAGTTATGGTCTGAGAGCCCTTTTCAACTAACACCTGGGACAGTTAATATATAGTACAAGTATTAAAGAAATGTAGTTGTCCCGGTCCCTCGAGTAAGGGAGTAAAGGGGTGTGGGGAGGGTATAGTGGTAGAAAGGAAGGTAAGGATTGCAGTTGGTTAGGATAGTGGGTTTGTGGTGGTGAAAGGGTTAAGGAGAGAGGGAGATGTAAAATGAAGTGAGGTAGGAGTAGGTGGGACTTCTGACAGTACTAAGGGTTTGGGATTAGAGGAAGTACACACATTTGGCGTGAGTTGGTGGAGTGATAACTAGCTTACATCCAGATGACCTGCAGGTACCGTGGATGAAGGTAGGCCTTGGATGGTGGGGAGAGAAGGGGTTAGGTGGTATGGGTCAGTCCCCCCTTTGGTGTTTTCTAGGGATTAGGTTAAGGGGGGGCTGGAGTCTGGGAATATAGTTTGAGCTTACTGATAGGAAAGCGTGATAGAGTACTGTGTGTGTGTGTGTGTGTGTGTGTGTGTGTGTGTGTGTGTGTGTGTGTGTGTGTGTGTGTGTGTGTGTGTGTGTGTGTGTGTGTGTGTGAGTGTGTGTGTGTGTGTGTGTGTGTGGGTGAACGTTTGGGGGTGGACAACAAAAAAAAAAAATTGAATAATGTAGATATAGATAATAAAGTGGATGGGAATAGTGCTAGGCTTACCTGGGTGGTTGAAGTTTTCCTTGCTCCCTGTCGTCCGCTGGTCTCCTGGGGATTTGTCGGGCCTTGTTTCGGTGGGGCCATGTGGTTGAGTGACATCTGTGGGGGGAGGCTGGGCCTGTCCTGAGCTCCGTCAGGTAGCAGGCTGTCAGTGCCATGCAGTCGGGGTACAGTTAAAAAAAAAAAAAAAAAAAAACAGGAAGACGTTTTCCCGGTGGTCATGGTAGGCAAAGGGGTGGGTCCATCGGTGTAATCTGGTCCGAGTTAGGTTGGGGGGGAGTAGTAGATCATCCCCTTGTGCTCCCTGGTGGGTTTGTGGGCCGGTTGTGTTCATTCATGGGGTAGATGTTCTCCTGGTGGTCGTGGTTGGCAGTAGCATTGGGGTATAGTGGCAGATCAGCTCCTTAGGGGTCCAGCATGCTCCCGGATCCATTTCTTTGGTGGTAGTGGCGGTGTTTGTGGTTCATGCTCCCTGGGGGGTTCGTGGGTGTCCGTTTGCCTCTCCTGTTCCCCTTCAGGCTGGTATCATGGTCGTCCGGGTGGGTTCATGGGCCGATGTGTCCATGTCATTTCCCCGGTGTTGGCGGCTTGAGTTCGGGGGTCCGTCATCTTTGCCGGTGGCATAGTGGCGGTTGGCAGTCCATGCTCCCTGGTAGGTTCGTGGGTATCAGTCAGTCTTCTTGTCCTTCAGGATGGCATCGTGGCCGGTCGGGTGTCCCTCTGTCCCAGGTTTCGGTGGTGGTGGTGATATGGCTTCTCTGTCCTCCCTGGTGGTGTAGTGGGTTGCTGTTGCCAGTCATTCAGCCGTTATGTCTTAGCGCTGGTTCGCGCATGTGCACTGAGTGGAATAACCATTACCTAGATAGAGGATCATGCTGGGAGGGAAGGTAAGTATGTTTAGCCTTGTTTGTGTGAATGGTGAGGGGATTGGGTGGCTGATTGATAGGGGGATAGCTAGAGGGACTTAATTAAGTAATTAATTAATTTTTTTTCCCCTCATAGATACATAGGGGGAGGGATATTGATAGGGGATATGCTACGGTAGGAAGGGGTACTAATGGTAGGAGGTGTGGCTGACAGGATGGGTGAAAGGTTGGATGAAAGGTAATGGTGGGCAGGCAGGGATAAGTTAAGGTGCGGGGCAAGGCAATACCAGGGGTTGGGGGCAGTAGGGCAGTCGGGCTTATAGAAAAGTGCTAATATTTTGTTTCTCTTTTACAGATGGCCAAATTACCAGAGCTGAGGCAGAGGTGGCAAGCAATTGTGGGCCCAGGCGGAGGAGCTGTTCCAGGAGGTGGCAACATCAGAGGTGGTACAGGAACCTTAGCAGACCCCAGGTTGGAAGAGGCGATGCACGGCGGTGAGAACCCCAGCCGGGGGGAAAAAACAGCAGGTATCGCAGCAGGTGATAGCAGTGGAGACACCGGTTCCCAGCACATTGCAAGACGAAGGTGCAGATAATGGTTTTATTACAGCAGCATTGTCAGGGGAGCTAGGAGTTGAGGATTGTGGGGTGGGGAGGGATGACGACTTGACAGTTAGGGATCTCAGGGGCGGTGTGCAAGGGATAGAGGAGGCGCAGAGGCACAGGGTGCCAGGTACCCGGTTAGAGATGCGACAGGGGGGTGGGGGTTTCTGGGGACAGTTTGGGCTTGGGCTCAGAGGTAGGCTCTGATTTTGGGCTGCAGCCTGGGGATTGGTTGGCTACCCAGTCTTTGGGGCAGGGGTCAGGAGCAGTTATTCTGACTCCGCACATTTTGGGTCCGGTTAAGGAAAAAATTTGGAAAGGGGAGTATGTGGATTTGTTTGAGCTGATCGATGCAGAAGGGGTCCAACAGCTAGTGGAAGCAGAGTCCTCTAACAGTAAGGACTTGTTAGCGGCCTTAGTAGCATTGGGAAGGCAGAGGGGAGATAAGCTTTGCTCTAGCACGTGGGATAATTGAGTGGTTGGCTTTATTTATTTTATGGTAGTGCAGCTGGAGAAGGATGGATCCTTGGCTCTGTCACTGCTAGGCTATTTCCTTACCATTCATGAGGCACAGCGGTTAAGGCCGGGTAATGCGTGGCTCTGGTATGATCAGCGTTTCCGTAAACGGAAGGCTGTGTACCAGCCACTTCGTTGGGAGGTGCATCACCCAGATCTATGGTTGGCTACGATGATGGATAGTTACGGGGGCTTTAACAGAAGGTTGAGTGGACCGGAAACAGCGGGTGTGTGTTGGTCATTTAATAGTGGCTCCTGTTCATGGATGGGGTGCAAATTTTCCCATGTTTGTTTGAGATGTGGAGGGGGTCATTCGGCCACTAGCTGTGGTCGGCAGGATTTGTCCTGGAACTCCAATGTGATGGGTCGTGAAGGCATTTTGGTGGGCAAGGCTTTCAGCCAGCCCGGGGGAGGGGTAATTTTCATGGGTCCCAGAAATTTGGACTCTGGTTCTTTAGAGGCAATAGAGGGAGGGGCGCCATTCCCTATTAAGGTGGAGGTTCTCCGGGATAAGCTTCATTGGTTTCCTGGCTTGGCCATCAGAGGAGATAATACAGGGTTTTCAAAAGGGGTTTCCTATTAAGTCTATAGTGGGAAGGGGTGGGGGGTTGCAAGAATTTACAATCTGTCCAAGGTAAAGAGGACATCTTGGAGGCTTTATTGAAGAAAGAGAGTAGGGCAGGGTGGTTATTGGGTCCTTTTGAGAGTCTGCCTTTTAGTACTTACAGGGTGTCACCTTTGGGGTTGGTGCCGAAGAAGCAAAAAGGGGAATTCAGAATGATACATCACTTGTCTTATCTGGAAGGGAATTCAGTAAATGATTTTATTGCAGAAGAGGAGGTTAGGGTGCATTACACTTCCTTAGATGATGCAGTAAAAGTGATTAGGGAATTTAGGGAGCCATGGTTGGTTAAGGTCGACATTGAGTCGGCTTTTCGATTGTTGCCTATTAGGAGGGAGGATTGGCCACTATTGGGGATGCAGGTAGGAGATAAGTACTATATTGATAAAGCTATGCCCATGGGTTGTTCAGTGGCATGTGCGACTTTTGAGAAGTTCAGTGCAGTATTGCATTGGATTTGGCAGCAGAAAGTGGGGACTCAAATGGCAGTGCATTATTTAGATGATTTTCTGTTGATGGGCGAAGGAATGGTAGGAGCACAGGAAGGTTTGTGGGAGTTTACGATTATGCGTGAGGAGTTAGGGGTACCATTGGCTCAGCGTAAGATGGAGGGTCCGGCAAGGTCATTAAAATTTCTTGGATTAACAGTTGATGTGGAGCTGGGATTGTTTTGTTTACCAGAGAATAAAATAGAGAGGCTTAGGTCGGTGATACGTTCGGTGTTGGGTAAGGATAAGATTCAGATTCATTCAGTTATGGAGTTGCTGGGGCTTTTGAATTTTGCTTGTCGAGTGGTACACCCAGGGCGAGCTTTTTGTAGGTCACTGGCGTACTTGCTGAAAGGGGGCAAGAGCAAACACCATTGGGTTAGGGTAACCCAACTGGTGTGGGAGGACTTGGGTTTGTGGAATGGGTTTTTGCAACAATTTAATGGGATATCTTTTTGGCAGTCAGACTGGGTGGGGCAGGAGAAACTTCAGTTGTTTATGGATGCAGTTGGGGGTGCTGGCATGGGGCCTATTTTAGGGGTCGGTGGTTTGCGGCTGAATGGCCTCGGGATTGGGAGGATGTATGGAAGCGGGACATGGCCTTTCTGGAATTGATGCCAATATGGGCAGCTTCGGTGGTGTGGAAGGAGCAATTGAGGGGCAAATGAGTAGTTTTTCACTCAGACAATATGACTGTAGAGAGGATATTGCAAAAGAAGACTGCTAAGTCGGGCTTGTTATTGTTGGTATTACGTAAATTGGTTTTGCAGAGCCTTCTAATAAATTTTTCTTTTACAGGGGTGCATGTGCCTGGTGTAAGGAATGAGATTGCTGATAGCTTGTCCTGATTTCAGTTTCGCAGGTTTTGAGGGTTGGTTCCATGGGCGGAGGAGGTGCCAGAAATCCTTCCAGAGGAGGTGTGGAATCTTGGGTTGATGTAGCCAGGCAGTTGGTATGGCATTCCTGGGCCCCTTCTACAAGGAAAGCATATGGTAGGGCTCTTTCTGATTTTAATCAGTTTATTTTGCAGCTGCTAGAGGAGGAAGGGGTATGGTCAGAGGAATTACTACTGGAATATGTAGCTTGTGCTTGGAGGTTAGGCAGGGCTTTGCAGACGGTTAAGGTGGATTTGGCTGCGATTAGCATTTTCGCTAAGGTAGCGAGGATGCAGGATTTCACCAAGTCTTGGACATTAGGGCATATGTTAAGGGGTTGGGGAAGAATGGTGGTGGAACTTAAGGATATTAGATGGCCAATTACGAGGGTTATATTGAAAGTTTTGTTGAAAGGGTTAGGTTTGTTGCAAAAGGGGTCTGTGGATTATTTTATGTGGGGTACTTTATGTACATGGTTATATTTTGGCGCTTTTCATATTTCAGAGTTGTTAGGCTCATTATATTGGAAGGATGTCATTATAGGGGAGGGCGAGGTTACTATTGCATTAAGGAGGAGCAAGACAGATCAGTTGGGTAGGGGATGTATGGTGGTGCTTAAAACTGAAAGGAATCATTGCATTTGTCCAGTAATGTGGGCAAAAGAATGTGAGGAGGTGAAAGGGGAGTGTGGATCAGTTAATTTTTTATTCAGTGGATGAGAAGGTGTTGTCGAGTAGTAGATTTATACTTTTGGTGAGGAAGGTTTTACGTTGTATGGGATTTCCGGTGGAGAGGTTTGCAGCTCATTCGTTCAGAATAGGTAGGGCTTCAGAGTTAGCTAGAGAGGGTAGTTCTATTGATTTGATTAAAAGAATGGGGAGGTGGTCTTCAAATGCATTTTTGTCTTATATTAGATAAGTTGTGGTCTGATTATTAATTTTTCTTCTTTTCTTTTAGGGAAGCACATTATCATCTTGGGGCATTCGTTCATTCACTGGGCAGAGAAGTATGCTTTAGTTAGGGATGAAGGGGTAAATTTGGGTTTAGCACATTTAGGGTGGTCAGTGTCCTGGCATGGTGTTAGGGGGCTTAGGTGGGATGGGTTGTTACATGAATTTGAGAGGGCTAAACTGAAGGTGGATTGTCCATGTATATTAGTTATTTATTTAGGGGGTAATGACTTGGGCATTGTTCCTAAAAAAACAATTGGTGGACATTATGCTGCAAGATTTGATGAGATTACAGGCATTGTACCCGGGTATGGAAATTGTGTGGTCAGAGTTGGTTCCGCGTTTGTGTTGGAGGGCTGCATATAGTCATAAGGTGATTGAAAGGGTTAGAAGGTGTGTTAATCAAAGGTTGGCTAGGCAATTAAGGATTTTGGGGATGCATACTATTGACCATAGAGATTTTGGGAATGGAGAGGAGTCTTGGTATCGAACGGATGGAGTACACCTTAATGATGTGGGTCTGGATCTTTTTAATTTGCATCTGAAACTCTTTTTAGAGGATATGATTGCAGCTAAGGTTTAGGAGGGGGAACAGCCTGGGATCAGGCTGGTGGCGGAGAAGAGGGACAAGATTGTCCTCTTCTCTTCTGTTCCCCCTCTAAAGAAGGTGTATTGGTTTATGGTTTTGGTATGGTGTGAGGTGAGTAGGTATGCTGCCTCTTTATATGGGTGAGTAGGTAAGCTGCCCCGGTGGAGAAGGTATCAAGATTAGTTGCTACTGTGCCTTGAGGCAATGTTTGTCCAGGGTGAGTGGTGATGCTGCCCGGAGATCATCGTTGCTGAAGAAGTTAATTAATGTTGGTTTTTGTGTACATAGTTCATTGTATATATATATATATATATATATATATATATATATATATATATATATATATATATATAATACAGTTTAATAAAGGTCAGCAAATGTCTTTTTGTGTGTAGTGTAGTCATTTAATGGGGGACGGGACAAATATTGTGAGAAATTAGTTATTACAGAATTACAAAGTTGAACATAAATGCTATAGAATGTGCAATACCATTATACTGCAAAGTAAAATGAAGAATATTTCAAACTGCAAATTATGAAATAGCAATTAACTTCCATAAGGACAGTGTTACAAAAGACAGATGTTTTATGGACCATTATAATATTTCTGCATTTGTAGTATGTTTGATGTCAGATGTCATCTGAGCCTACACAATGGTACATGTACAGGTACTGCCTGTTGACTGAACAGGAAATGGCAGGGAATCACCATGTATCTGTTGGTGAATTAATATTAGCATGATTGTCTCTGTCTGTATGTGGAGATTATTGCAGTCTCAACCTGTCATGACTATGCACACTGGTACAGGGCATACTGAGGAGCCTGTGCTGTGGTTGCCATTTGATTATTGTCAGCTTCCTCTGCTGTGTTGAGCCTTATGGCTCTTAGGTGGGATACAGATTTGGCTGCAATTTATATTAGTGTCTGAATCTACCAGCATGTCGTACTGCATGAGACATACCCACATGGCATGGATCTTTTTTCTAAGTGTGTAACGCATGTCTCTGCCTTATTTGTATGGCCACCATAAATGTTCCTTCACTGACCACTACACCTTTCTTTCAGTATTCAGTGTCTGGGTATACACTGTATCGTATGCTTCCTTCCATTCTGTTTACAGATGCCTTATCACTGCCAGCTCTGTGGTTACGTGGACAATACTGCATTGATTGTGGAAGTATGAAGGTTGATCCATGCTATATTCTACTTACTGTTATATGCAAATTGACATGTGCAGATTCCTTTGAGTTTCTAGACAGCATGCAGGGGGGTACCTATCTATTATGTATCTGCTACATACACAAATATTACTGGATGTATTGCAGATGCTAATTACCTTCTAGTTGTATACATTTTCTGCACTGCCATGATCAAAGACATCGATGGCTGTAATCATGCCTTCAGCACTGATCACAAGCTTGCAAATGATACCTTGCAGTTCAAGTAAAGGGGCCCATAAGAACTATTATGTGTCCATAATGCACATGTAAGCAATATATGTCCACAGTCATAACATTTATTTTAGGAAGAGTATGAAAGACCTCAGTGGTGGATCAATGTTTCTGAGGTTTTTCAGGAAGGAGATTGCAATGGTTAGTATTTGTCATTATGATGTCTAGTACAACATTAAATATAATAGATGCTTTGTTCTTTCATACTCCAGCAATAATACTGAAATTACTTTAAAAACACCTGCAATCAACATGCATGGTGCTATAGACATCTTGGTGTCTATTTGGATGAACTGTCTTTGATTGTCACTGTTTGCAATAGTGTCAGGCATCTTGCAAAGTCTCCTTATCAAGTTGTATCTCCTGAGCTGTGATACCCTGAAACATAGTTTGAGGTGTAGGAGAAAAGCAACGGTATCTGGTCAGCCTGATCTCATGCTGGGCAACCTGCTCTTTGTTCTTAGGATTGCTGAATTATGCATCCATACTGAAAAATAATCATTAGCAATATTCTGAGTCTATCAGTGAATAAGTATATATGAGAAACATCTGATCTACTCTGCTGAACTAGATACCCCTAAATTATAATATACCTAGTCTTGTACACCTTGTCATATGCTTTTCAATTGCTTGGACTGATAAAATATCTTCATTAACATGTTTCTTGGCCAAAAAGAACATACAATGAGCCTTGGTCTGTTTTAATGCATTTCTGGACCTCATTTAACTTGTACATTGTTAATGTGCAGTGGCCTTATAATTAGCCAAAAAGGTTTTCAGAGCCTCACTCCTTATTTTCCTTAATACAAACTGTTAAACTGCCATCTCTCAAACTGTATATGATAAAATCTTTTAGAAGGACAAAATATTATTTCAAATGTTAAAACAAAGGTACTTGTACTCCATATTTATACCTACATCAAACTTTCTCAAACTTTATTATATACCTTTTATTAACTAAAGAGAAAAACTGTATCCAGTGATCTTCATACTGCTTTCTTGGTGTTTTATTTCCC
Organism: Protopterus annectens; assembly: GCF_019279795.1. Lineage (NCBI taxonomy): Eukaryota > Metazoa > Chordata > Ceratodontiformes > Protopteridae > Protopterus > Protopterus annectens. Next base: position 996,848,678 of record NC_056730.1, read on the forward strand.
TTACAAAAATCTGCTTCTGTACATGTGAAGGAACAAGCATTTTACAAGGATTCTTTTTCCTCTGCAGCATAATTTTCATAATGGTATATAAATAATTTTCAATTGTATATTGTATTGTGTAGTAATGCAATAACTAAGGCAAGCAAATTATAGTCTTATAAATATATGCATGATTGAATCATTGTGTACAGAATGGAAAAGTCAATACCATATTTTTATTTATGACTGATGCTTTTTTCAGAGAAAAAAATGCAATGTTAGAGAATTGGCATCATTTTCTGTAAGAATTGTCTTCATCCATTGTTCCCACTTCTAATATAGCACCATCTGAAAATATTGGAAAATGCAATAACATATTGAGTAAACGCAAACTAAATGTAACGTCAATAACCCAGTCTTTATATACTATTCTGAGAAAATTGTATATGGTATGAAGTCAATAATGCAGCTTTTTTGAATATCTCTCCATAAAAATATCATGCATGTGAACTATTTCAGTCTGTTAGTTTTATTAAGCTCAGATTAGGCAACAGAGCTAGTTAGAGATGCACTCAATACTTGTGCGGGGCAGCTAACATTGTTATCGCCCTCATCTGTTGTGTTATTAGATTAGCACTGAACCCTGTTTACACATGTCCTGCTTTGTATGGTACAAACAGATTAAAAATTTTAATAAATCAGGAGAGAAAGCAGTATGTACTGCCAAACGGCTGTGGGACTCTCTTATTTCCATATTCTGTGTAATCTTTTAAAATTTGTGGACTGTTAAATAACTAGTTCATTGCAATGAGGTTATGTTTCCTCTATTATTTTTAGATGTAGCACCTTGCCTGTATGTGTCTTCAGAGCTCAGACATGTTTGCTTCATTTCCTGAGGCTATTTCTTTGCTTCCCATTTCCATCTTCATGATGACTACTCTCCATACCTTCCTCACACACTACTCCCAAAACAATAGCACTCACAACATTTTGATTCCTTTCCTAAACATAACTGTCAAAGTCTGGCTGATATCCTTGTTTAATGTCCTCGGGCATTTTAGTAGTATTTGGCAAAATACTCCGCTTAGCATTGCAGCTGCTATATTCAATAAATCTTCTGGAATAAACACGACAACATACCTGTCCCTCAGACATTAGAATATCTCATAACACTAGGAGATGGTAATCTTAACACTACTGGTAAATCAAAGAAGTACAATCTGATTACACTGCTAGTTACATAGAATCTAAACCAGTCAGTAAACAAACTTATGTGGCCAAGCAAGCAAGGTGAAAAATATTCTACAATTGATTACATTTGCACTTATATTTCACACAGTTGCACAGGTTTATTAGTAATGGGAAATAAACTTAGTGACCACTTTCCAGTTCTTAAACAGCTGTTCCGTCAAGGACTAGGAAATAAGTAAGTATGCTTTTACATCATTTCCAGCCAATCCTTTCACAAAATATGGAGTCTACCCCTACTGCCCACACTGATAATGTAGACTGGAGTTAGCGCCATGCAGAAAAAAATCGAGAGCCATCTGGCATTTTCTTCATTAGTCAATTTCCTCAAAATTTAAAACAAGCAAGCCGATTAAAGCAACGAAGATTGAGAGCTCAAAAATCTTCCCAACTTGCCTCTGACATCGAAAACTCATTAAGGCAAAGGTGCAGGGCTTAGGCAAAAAGAAAAGCATCTGCAGGATATTAAACCTACATCAAAATTATGCCCAGCTAGAAACAAAGAAGTCAAATACGATCACATTCAGTGTAGGCAGCCTACCACAGGAAGCAGCAACATATTACTCCCTTCTGCTCCAACATTTCCTGAAAACACTAAACATACAGTGCAAGTAGGGAACTTAATCAAAATAAATTTAAAAAAACATTCTAACCTGTATGGCCAGCTAATGATGCTAACTAGCATAAATAACTGTCCTTGTGTAGCTGCCAATACCACTGCACTTAATGGAAACATCCATTCCTGTTCTCAAAATAGACTATTTGCCCTGTTCACCTTTAAGAAATTCACTAAAATATATTGTTAAGAAAGAAGGAAATGGACTAGAGGCCATGTTGAAGTAAGAACTAGTAGCAAATTTTGCAAGAATGGCAACTGTTCTCCTACATAAGCCCTATGTCAATATTTTCATCCTATATTTGATGACTATCATTTGCCCACACAGTTTAATATGTCTTAATTTTACCTCTGCCAAAAATTCTATAAACCAATGTCTAACCTATGTCCACTGACCAAAATATTTTAAAAAAATCTATAAACAACTCATCAAACATATTAAAAATGTCATCCTAGCAGATGTAAAACATGGTATTTAGAAAGAATTCAGCACCATGACAGCTACATGAAAAGGAACAGATTATGCTGTGTAAGACACAAATGGCAGACTGCACTCTGAAGGATTATTTTTTGACACAACTCTGCTGTTAAAAGTTATCAACCACTGACTTCTAATTGCAAAACAAGAAAACCCCATTTGTGCTCCAGAGGTAACCAGCTGGCTTTATAACTATTAAATGATAAAAGCTTTGAGATAACTGCTGGGAACGTAGTTTCAATAAATAATCTTTGCTTAGATATGACAAAAATTAATGAATACTAACAATAATCTGTCACAAGTTTGCAAGAAAAACTACAGTTGGACATTAACATACTATGGAGTTGGAAAATCCACAATGAATTAATTAATCGCAAGAATACTGCTGTCAATAAATCATACCTCTCAACTGTACAGATTTTTGCAGAATGTCTGGATTTTTGCCTCGTATTTTTGGTCTGTTCCTCATAAAATTTGTGATTTTCTGGCAAATCACTGGGGTGATCCGAGGACTGAAGTCACTAAATAATGATATACATTTGTGTTTCAGACTTCATATCCTTCAGAAAAATGCATGTTAGGGCAAATTCAGTTATTTTAGCAGCTTTCTAAGTTTATAAGAACAATATTTAAAATCTGTCTCTATTTATGGGCCTTTGTCCCCCCATTCTGTGAGGCTTTGTACAGATTGTGTGCACTAGGCTGAGAGGTATGGGTCATGCTTTCTGCTGCCTCTCAAAGAATACCTAGCACGTTGCCCATTCATATTAAAATGAATCTTTAAACGACAGAATCAACAAGTCAGTGAAAATAATTACCTTGGCATGGTCTTGGATTCTATTTTCTCAATTAGAAGACTTAGTAAGAAGACTGTTGATAACAAGTTCTCTACCAGCTAATGCTTACCTATAATATTTCTGACTTTCTACCCCTAACATTAGGAAATCCTTCCCCAAAGATGTTCTATTGCCTGAACTGACATATGTTCTTCCACCATCATCCTACATTCATCTCATAATAACACCCCTGTTTCAAACCACAGTCAATAAAATATGCAGATTTGTTTATATAGCAGATGCTAGGTAGTATTCTTAATAAAGTTAACCAGTTACAATTACAAGTAGGTTTACTAAGTTACTATCCACCTTCTTAAACATATTAATCATGCAAAGTTAGGACCTTTACAGTATCCTAGAGACTTATAGTAAGAACCATCTCATATGACTTAAGTTCTACAAAGAATATCACCTTAAACCTCAAAAGACCGCCATTTAGCATTGTCCAGGAAAAAAAATATTTTCTAAAGTAGGCCCCAACGTTTAGAATAACTTGCTTTAGGTGGTACATCAGCAGAAAAACACTTGAAAAATTATTTTAAAATAAGTTCATACAGTAGCTTTTTATTGAATAGAAATGTTGGTATTTTATCACTGTAAAACAATTCATCATTGTTTACTTCATTTCTACTTGTGTATGCTGTAATGAAACAGTATAACCTCTGTTCCGATGTGTCACAATAAGTGTGTATAACTTTCACTGCAGGTGTAGACCACTCCAGTGGTGTAGAGGGATAATGTCATGACTACGGCCCAGTCAACCTGGATTTGATTAGCAGCTTTGGTGATTGACAGAGTGGCAGGGAGGAACAGACAAGCCAATCTCACATAGGAGGGCAATCGTCAATAAAGCTCCCTAAGAGGAGACATGACCCAAACAGAGGAGTTGACCTTGGAAGTATTTGACAAGTGTGTGTGTGTGTGTGTGGGGGGGGGTATTGGAGATAAGCACGCTATGAATGGTCAGAGGTGGCCAAATGACTGTACACTTTTATTTTTGTGCTTGTGAGCAACTCAGAATTTCTTATCAGTTGTGTGTGTGTGTGTGTGTGTGTGTGTGTGTGTGTGTGTATGTGTGTGTGTGTGTGTGTGTGTGTGTGTGATTGTCGTTATGAAGGTTCTTTAGCTCACAGAAAAGTAACTCAGGAATCAATACACTAGTTTCTCTGAGAAAATGCATGAAAACATTTACCATCAAGATCTGTAAAGATAATTTCAGTATTTAGGCATTAACCCCCTTATAATTTAGCCATTAAACCCCATAACAATTGTTCACTTTAAAATCATGCTAATGATAGAGGTATCACACAGCTGTACTATAAGCAAGTGCAATATGATTGGAAAGAAAAGATGGAAAATCATATTCTAGCCACATGATTGATATGATCTACACAGCATACTAGATACAAATGGAGAGATGAAACTGGCAAGAAAAGGAGAGTAGTATTGGTGGAACTGAATTCATCATCGAGTCTTGGTGAATACTTTCTTGTGCTGGACCCTTTTGTTCACAAAATTTCACCAAGGTGACACTGATATATAAACTATTTTGTATATCATGGAGAAAGGCGGGAAAAAAAATACATCTGAGAGCACAGGTTCTAGATGAAAATGTGCCCAATCCTGGTATGTTCATGGTGCCTGGACTGGAAAAAAAGCAGTGTAGAATCTTCAAGACAGAGAAACATTCATCCAACAGGGTAAGGCCAATCTCGGGGGAGGATCTTCTCCTGTTGTAGAAGGAAGTAGTAGTCAAAAAACCCCACAAAAATTGACAAGCCAGAAAAAGAGACAAAAAGGTGAAAAAGTGGATTATTGAGGATAAGGAAGAAAGCGTGTATTCATATTATTATATAAGAAGCCCAGCATTTCCAGATAAAAGATATTCAGAAAGATTTAGAGATAAATTAGAAGAAAGAAAAACATCCTTGCACATGAAAAACTGTAAAATGCTTCAAATAAAAATTTGAATTCATTAATACAGCAGAACCATGAAAAACATTATATAGATGAATAAACTATGAATCATCTAGAAAAGAGTAGCAGAGGAAGTCTGAAAATATAAAGAACAAAACCTAGAGATTTTTGAAAAGTATAAAAAATAACATGGACATGGGATATGGTTTGGTGCAATATTCATGCAAAGGAGAAAGCCAAACTAATCAATACAAAAAAGCAGCTCCAAAGATATTTGGAGAAAAATACAGGCAAAGGCTCATGAATATGGAAACTGTCACAATACAAAAATAAGAAAACAAAGGGTGACATATAGAAGAGGAATAGTAAGATAGAATATAAATAAATAGAAACTGATGTAATGCATTATCTGTGAAGTAAAGGATTTGTGAGGAAGATCCAATGCAAGCAATGTCACAGCATGAAGGAATAATGTCCCCAAGATTAAGGAGCAGCAGGTTGAGCAAGTAGAAACTAAATAAGATTTGCCACATGGTGATGCTCTGGAGCCTTCTGTAGGAGACTGGTTCAAAAGTTCAGATGAAGTTGCACAACAAGGGAATGAGCAGGAATCATTGATAACTATGATTCTGGTAATGTTGTGGAGTGATGGGCGAAAAGACTACCATATGAAGGAGAAGCAGGGACCATCTGAAGAGAATAAGTCACGTAAACATGCTCTGGAAATTTCGGTGGAATACTCACAGGAAACACACAGCAAATAAGATCTTGATTTAATCCAGATGGATAAACATATAAAGTAAATAAGACCAAAAATGTTAAAAGAATAGTAAAACAGAAGAATATGGTAACCAGGACGATTAAGGAAAATCCATTTGATGTAACAGAAAAAAAGATAAAATATACTGATGTGCAGCTAAACTAATAATGGATAATGTGTTACCCCAAAAATGTAGAGTAATAAAGTAATGAAAGGGAATGAGTATTATGTCACATGGAAGTATCAAATAGGGAAACTATAAAGCAATTAGAAAAGGGATTTGATTGTCAAAAATACTTAGGAAAGATAGGTGTTGTAAAAACAATGTACAATATTAAAACAGATCAGGAACTATCTTACCTTATTGCCAATAATAAACTAAAAATATCAGCATAAGCAGAAAAAAATATAGAGAAGATATGTCTATATGTACAATGGAAAAGTACAAAATAAGTAATTTGTTAATGACCCAAAAAAGTTTCATAAAGAACTGGGAAACAAAGCAAAAGGAACAGAAATACCACCAAGCAAAGAAGAAATAGACACATTCTGGAGAAATATAATGTGCTGAACATAACAAAGATGCTGAATGGATAGAAGAATTCAAGGAAACAGTAAAGAGTTCTAAAGAAAAGGATATGCAATGGAATGAAGTAATGGCCAGAGTAACTGATACAAAATTAAGTAAAGCTCCTAACTGGAAAATCCCAGGCCCAGACACAGTACCTAACTTCTGGCTAAAGGTATTAACATCTTTAAGCAAACATTAAGCCCTGAGTAAGAATTATTTATATGCACATCCCAGTCACCAACCTGGTTAACAACAGGAAAAATAATAATACTCTTTTAGAATGAACATGCAAACCATCCTAAAATCTATAGACCAATAACCTGCCTCCCAACAAGATACAAATGATCTAATGCACACAGAGTTTATAGTAATTCAGTAAAAATTCAGCCATGGCAATGAGACAAAGGGTAACACAAGAAAGTCAAACAGAACAAAGGAGTATGTCTTGCTTAATAAAGCCATGAGAGAGAATTGTAAACATGGAAAGAAGTATGGTATGGATGGCATGGCTAGATTACAAAAAAAACATTGAGTGCATCCTACATTTATGGATAAAGAAATGCTTATAGATGTATAAGATACATCCTACATTAATCATTACATTACAGTGACCATGAAACAGTGGCAAGCCATTTTGGAGTTGAACCATGACAAAGGGCAAGTTAATATCCCAAGGATAAAAATTCAAAGGGGGATATTCCAGGGTGATTCTCTTTACTTAACAGATTACACTATTTTGTCTTCCAGAAACCAACCTTGTTTAAAGGCATATAATTTATTTTTTTGTGGATGATTTAGAACCGTATAGTTCATCTGATGAAGAGTTTGAAAGCACAACTACAAATGGATAAAACTTTCTCAGATTATATGAGAATGCTGTTTGGTCTTGAGAGACATATAAAAGCAATATCTAAAAAAGGAAAGCTGCAGCACCAATAAAATATGAATCTGGGACAGGAATACGATATAAAGAAACTTGAGCAGGAGGAAATGTAGAAATATCTGGGAATAGATGAGGGATCAAGAATAAAACATGAAGAAATGAGAAGAACATAACTCAGTAAAGAGTATTTCAAAAGACTAAAACTAATTTTGAAAACTGCCTTGATAGCTAGGAATAAAGTCAAAGCAATTAACCAGTTTGCTCCTCCTAATCTAACTCACATTTGTAGGGTGATAGACTGGCCCCAAAAAGTACTGAATCAGTTGGGCAGGAATACAAGAAAAATGCTTTATGCCTATTGAATAATATATAAAAATCAGTGTATAACACAAGTGTATATTCTTTGCTCTGAAAGAGGCATCTGCTCCTTGAAACTGATTGCATGTATAGGCATGCAGTCATGGGACTGCATACACATCTGCTATCCTCACCAGATCCAAACATAGTGAAAGTTTTAAAACTTGAGGAAAAAAGTCATAGATGACAAGCTTGCTTAATTTAGCAGAACTATTTCAGTGTAAAACAGGAATAGAAATTAAACCAAAAGTAGACAAAAATCAGACAGAAACTGAATGTGCCAAAGAAAGAGAGAAAGAATATAATGAAAAGGATCATATGAGAAGGAAAGACAACTGGAAAATTTATAAATATACTAGTAAGTGCAGTGATCTCCTGGAACTGCCTCATGTTGACTAAGGTCTGACAGGAATGGTTAAGGAGATGTGAACTGAAACCAAAAAGGTGAAAGGTTAATAATATTGGACCAGGATAGTTGGTTATATAACCATTGGTTTGCAAAGTCCGTTGAGCATGTGAGAGAACAGGCAAATGAAGGTTTTATAAATAGGAATTGGAAACAGTGGCACATCTTGTTGTAGGTATGATATACTCATGGCAGAAGGCTTGTATACCAAAAGGCTCAATAATGCGACAAGGCCGTTGCATTGTGGATGGTTTAAAAACTGCAATATTGAAGTAGCTGAGAAACATCGGAAACATGAACCACAAAGAATTGTAGAGAATGATGAAACTTTTATCAGATCAGATTACCCATTACCAACAGCTCAAAAATGGATGTAAGAAAAAACAGATACAAAAGTAACATTGACTGAAATTGCTACACCCAGCAATGACAACATCTTATGCACAGAGAGACACAGTCATAAAATACTAGGATATGTAGGCAGAAATGAGAACAATGGGAAGAAAGCTATGAAGATAGTTACAATAGTAGTAGTAGGATCAACAGTAGTAATACAAAAGAATTTAGACTTGTAATTCGATATGCTACCAATACAAGAAACTCCATATGAATTACAGAAGGGGTCAATTCTAGACACATTGCAGGTGCTGAGAAGGACACTACTGGCTAACATGGAAGACTGATACAATACTAATTGAATGAACTCTTATCATACCCTAAGACAGTAATGAGATCCATTCCTGTCATAGTACTGGAAACCAAAAAGACCTCAAGAAATTAAACCAACAGAGAAAGAGAAAGACATACCAATTTCTGGGCAATATGGCATGTACTAACTATAAATCTTCTATTTAAAAGAAGTTGTCTATGGCAAGGTAAGAATACTGGTCCTCTGGAGCTATTCTATTTTTGTGGTACTGCAGGCCATCAGTGTGGTTTCTTGGAAAATTTATTCACTAAACTCCATGAAGTAAATGGTGGGAATGTGTCAGTTGGCACAGGCCAGGTATTAAAATTACTCTTTCCCTCTGGGATTGTCTCAAGTCAGAATATTTTTTATTTTTTCAGAGATGCAGTGACCTTAATCAGAAACATTTCTGATGTGGTGGCTATAGGGAACCTTCCTCCCTCCCTATCAGGAAATCAAATGGGCACTAATATCTCAAAAATGATGACTGTTTATTTCAAAGGGAATAGCTTTAGTTAAAAGACAATAGTAACAGAGTATCTATGAATCTGAGTTGTACAGAGTCTACTTTGTATCCATTTGCATTACATAACTAATCTGAAAATGTATAGGTAAAGCTATAGACAAGAAGAGATCTGGTTTCATCAAACAAATAAAATGTACTTAAAGAAAACCTGAAATCCTCCCAAAAATAGATACTTTTTATTAGCTATGACATTCTGAGCAAAACTGCAGAATCTTCCATAAAAATGTACAATCATACACATGTTGCTCTAATTCAGGATATGGAAACTAGTTTAGCCTGCATTTCCAAATTAATAGGTGTCACACATTTGAACCTTTAAAACTATACATAACTTTTTGAAACAAATGATCCCACAAAGTATGTTTGCTCTGCATGTCTTGCAAATTTAACTTTTGGATAACATATTCCATAAAATTATGGGGTGTGTTCATGTTTTATTTTTTTCTGAAAGATATTTTTTGTATGCTAAACATGACCTCTCTTTCTAGAATATAAGTACCTATTCATGTTTTTTATATGAAAATATAGTTATAAATGCAAGCTACTCTGAAATATGCATTTTGAAGATTCTTGGTAAAAAACAATGACAATTTCTTAAACTTCTGGAGCTACAACAATAACAATGTTAAATGCAGGCTCTTACTTCTTGTTGGCTTTCATACCTTCATCCTGGACTTTACATAAAGTCATGTGCAATGAAAACCAAAACTTTGTCACACATATGTCAGCACATGAAATACTGATGCCATTATAATGATAATTCTGTTGGTATAAACTGAAAAAAAAACAGTAACATTTTGCACCTACCATAACAATAAATGGTATAGAAGTCATTTTTTGTTAACTGTCTCAGCTTAGCATTCAGTATATGCTAATCTCAGTGGATATGTTTCCCAGGCTTGTCCCCACTGCCATAATATCATTTTCTAGTTATTGAGTTTAACCATACATAGATCAGCACCATGTGTGGGACATGCATGGACATCTAGAACTGGTGGTAGTCCAAAATGTTGCTCTAGAAAGTAGGTGTCCCACTGGAAGTTTTAGCCTCGGCCAAGACCATATAATAAAATGCAAGTTCTCCATTCTGCTTGGAGATGGATCTATCATGCATTGTCAATAGGAGAAAACAGAAGATGGAGAAAAAAGTAAGCTCTAATTCAACCATGTTAAATATATCCCTTCCTCAGGGGGCTATGCTAAACATGACCACCTGTAAGAAAAAGCTCAGAAATGGTTTTAGCAGCATGAATCCATTTGGGAAATGATAAATCACTTAAATGAGGAAAGACCTCAGCTTCCACCCACAAGATGTCTTGTAACAATATGCCTTTTTGGTAATGGGTGGAAAACAATAAAAAAGGAACAAAACGGTGCTGAACTGGGTCTGGGACCAGCCTGACAAATTTGTCAAGACCTCTCAGAAGCATCGTTGACTGGTCAACAGAATGCTGTTGTGGGGACTGTCTGTTAAAAAGAAAAAAAATCCCATGTGGTCTAGCAAAACCCACATTTAATATGCCATGCTTCCTAAAAAGGAAATGTTATGAACCATAATACCACTAAAAGCTACCCCAGAGTGTGGCCTAACTGACACCTAACCCATTTGCACAATGGTTGGTCATAGCCCTCATATTTCTTACACACCATTTAAGGAGGTAGTAGAAATAAAAAGGAATGTGAAGGAGGAATACTACTTCTGCTACTTCTGACACCCTGTCTGATAATGGGATGAATGCAGTCCCATTACATTTAGTGAGGTTCAGCATAGAATATCTGGAAATTGGTGACAATGCTGAGTTTGAAAAGAAGGATATGGTTGCTGAACTCTGCCATGATACCATGTTAGTCTATAAAATGTATTAGCTAAGGCCCATATAAGGATGAGTAGCTATAAAAGGGTAGAACATTTGAAGTCCAGCATTGGTTACTCTGATCAGGATAGACATGAAAGTCTGTAAAGTGAGCTCACAACAAGGACTATAACTTCCCTTGACCATGTCTGTAGTGCTTTTATTCAAATGGCTACTGACATTTTTGAAAACTAACAAGAGGGACAAGGAGAGAGACAGAGTAGCTGTGGTCAGTGAATGAAAGTGCCTACTGCATGTGTTTTTCAACTAGATGGATCTCATCTGCTGGGTTGGGAGTTGGCATAATGTGTAAGGTGTTTACCTCAGACACAAGGTACATGGTTTGATTTTCACTTTTGAAGGAAATCAGTTAATCTTAAAATGGCACACAAAGCTTGCTTAGTACATACCTATGAATCTATGCAGGTCTGAAATACTAATCAATATATGGGTGGGATGGGTTAACAAATCATTGCATATGCTAAAGACTGCCCCAGATGATCCTGTCAGCCTAAAAAAGAGACAGATAAAACATGGTGTTTACTGCAGCAAGTCTTGGAGCAAAACATAGTCTGGCTGAAACAGGATAGTCATCCACCTTTCTGCTGGAATTGCAGAATGCCTTTATGTTCATGAAATTAGAAAAATCAAAACAAAAGAAAGGACAGCATTAGTGTAAACCCAGAAGGCCTACACAGCCAAACAAATGTTTTCTAAGAGATGGTTTGCTTGAAATATAGATGGTAGGGATCATCTGCTCCACAAAATGAAAAGATTTCAATGCCAGGGCAAATTACATGCTCCCATTGTTTTGACCACTCCTCCATTAGAAGAAGGACAGCTAAAGGAATGAAGACATAATCCTTGATCTACTCCAGTCATCATACATGCCAAAAGAAGATGGAGGCAATCTACTCATCCTAAAAGTTTATTGCCCTAGGCTGAATACCTCTAACACCAGCCTGTCTGTTAGTGTCAGAACATCTGAATCATTAGCATTGGCTAGGAGACACTGAAGCCCATACAAATAGGTGTGTCTCTATATAGCTATATATATATATATATATATATATATATATATATATACACACACACACACACACACACACCACAACTCATAAGTAGTGCATGTACCCACTACTGTTGAAGGATTCAAATTACAACACCAACAAAAAAAGATGTATGTAGCACTCATATAAATATCTCTAAAGTCTGTTGTAGTGCAGCGTAATGGAAAGAGAGTCCATTCCCGATATAGTTTCAAAATGCTAACTGTTATCAAACAGAAAATCTACATGAAAAAGATGTAAACAGAAACTTCCTTTTAAAATTCTCAATAAATGTAAACAGTCTTCAAAGCAACAGAACACTCTACATTGTTTTCAAGCAGTTAGTACAGCATAAAATAACATATCCAGAAACTTCCTTTTAAATTTCCAGTAAATGTAAATGGTCTTCAGAGTACTTGCTGTTTTCAGACAGTTAACTCATCATTAAATAATGTATCCAGAAACTTCCTTTTAAACTTAGTTTTACTCTCACTAGTGCACAAAGTACATTAAAAAGACATCTGTATACCAAATGGTTACATTTTAGACCAGCAGGCATCAAACAAACTTCAAAAGAGCACTATTCAGTGTGCTGCTGAAGAGAGAGAAACAAGGCAGCAGACCGGTTTCACCTCACTGGCATCATTAGGGAACATAATGATGATTCTTAAATGGGACAAGGAAGAACACCAGAGTTCAAATTTAAAGCAACAGTGTACCCTGTAGTAATAAATCAATAACAATGAAAATTAAACATGTTCATTAAGTCCCAGTTTAAACGGAGCCCGTAAATTAACAATCCATAATCTCTTTTTGATCCAAAACTTTGTTTATCAAAATGAGACAAATTGTCACCCAATACTTTGTCAATACTCAAAAATATAAATTGGGCAGCTTGATACTCCAGGCTGTGTTTGCACAAAGCACTTCTAACTCATCTGCAATTCATAACACTAACATGAAGGGCAATTCTATGCTTAAAGGGGCTAGAGGTCTGGCCTACATAAAAGACTCCACATTGGCATACAGCCATATAAATCACCTACTCAGTGTTACATGTAATCAGAGAACAAATTTCAAAAACGTTGGTAGTATTCATAGAATTAAAAGACTTTGAGACAATCTTACAATATGAACAATTGCCACAAAAAGTATTACTCCTAGATATATTCACCAATTTACATCCACAAAAAGTGATCCTTTTTGAAAACAGATAAATGTTCACCTATTTTCTTATCCCTTCTATACCCAAGGGGCAATGTTCATCCAATATATTTAAAAAATATATATCAGCCTTTAGAATATGCCAATTCTGTTCAGATATTTCCTTGATTTTAAATGTATTTGAGCCATATGTAGTAATAAATCTTAGATTATCAGTTATATTATTTTGTGTCTTACTGTGCTCATTGTTCAAAAGAAAATTCCTAGATTGTATTGTGGCAAAGTCTTGTGCTCTTTTTACAGGGTGTTGATATAACCATGCCTCAAAAGTCTATTCTGCATCTTAGCAGCTTCCACATTAAAAGTACCATAATCACTACAAATACTTCTAAGTCTTAAAAACTGAGATTTTGATATATTTTTAACCACATGACTAGGATAGCAACTGTTAACTTTCAATATTGAATTTTTTGTGAAAATTTTATGGTATAAACTAGTGACCATTGTGCTATCTCTCATATTAGTTACATTGACATCTAAAAAATTGATGTTAAACATCTGTATCCTGACAACAAACATAATATGATACTCATTGCCATTTAAATATTGCATAAACTGTTGCCAAGAATCCAAAGAATCGGTCCACACACACCTACAGTCATCCAGGTAACATTGCCACATATTTAGCCATTTTTTAAAAGGGTTATTGTCAATATAGATCAACTTATACTCTACAAAAACATGAATAAATCCACATAAATGTGGCACCCATAGCAGTCCCTTTAATCTGGAGATACCAGTCTTTCTTATAGCAGAACACATTATGTTGTAGAACCAATTTCAATAATTTTAACAAAAACAGTCTCACCATCCATAAACTCAGGAGACAGCTAAAACCAAAATTTCACAGCACATATGCCACCATCATGTGGTATTCTAGTATACAGGGACTGAACAACTAAAGTACAAATAAATGAATTTACGGGAGCCTGTACATCCCCCATCAATTCTAAAAATTGTTGTAGCTCTGATACGGGCTGGCACAAAATTCAACAAGACCTTAATTTAAACTCCAAATATACAGAAAGGGGTTCTATTTTACATATATCTAAAATATATGAATGAATGTCAGTGATGTTCAAATACACAAAGCTGCAAACCTAAAATGTGCAAATAAAATAAAACAAAGGCACACTACACCAACTACACAAGTAAGCAAAACACGTAACAGAAACAATTGGAAAACCTTAAATGGAAATAAAACAAAAAGTGATTTTTGTAGAGGGAAAGCCATCCCTTCAGCCTGAATATAAGGGCAAGTACCCCACTCTTCAGATTTAATTATACCAATTCCATGATTGCACAAATAGGAAAAAGGAAAAAATCTTTGCACAGAAAGATATTGCTGCTGTAGTAATTTCCTTGAACAGACAGCAGCAAAAAAACAATGCGAGAACTCCGTCTAAATGCACAAATCAATACTAGGCTATCTGTCTTCAGAATTTTACAAGCCTCACCAATAAACGAAGATCAAAATGAAACCCTGTACCTTGCATCTGTGAAACTAAGAACTTAACCATTAAGTCAACCCTCCTGTCTAGTAGCATGCAAATATGCAAATTATCCATTTAGTAATTTGGCCAGTTTACAGAAATTCACATTCTATCTTCCATGAAGTAATTTCATAATGCACACTGAGTCCACAAGTTGGGTGTTTGATGGATGAGAAAGAAAAATTTTGGAGTGAGTTGGATGAAGTGGTGATGACTGTACCCAAAGGTGAGAGAGTGGTGATTGGAGCAGATTTCAATGGGCGTGTTGGTGAAGGGAACAGAGGGGATGAGGAAGTGATGGGTAGGTATGGTGTTAAGCAAAGGAATGCAGAAGGTCAGATGGTAGTGGATTTTGTGAAAAGGATGGACATGGCTGTGGTGAATACGTATTTTAACAAGAGGGAGGAGCATAGGGTGACATACAAGAGTGGAGGAAGATGCACACAGGTGGATTATATCTTATGTAGGAGGGCCAGTTTGAAGGAGATTGGAGACTGGAAAGTGGTGATCGGGGAAAGTGTAGTTAGGCAGCATAGGATGGGGGTTTGTAGGATGACGTTGGTGATCAAGAAGAGGAGGAGTGTCAGGGCAGCATCAAGGATCAAATGGTGGAAATTGAAAAAGGGTAATTGTGAGGTGGAGTTCAGGGATGAGTTAAGACAGGCACTGGGTGGCAGTGAAGACTTACCAAATAGCTGGGTAACTACAGCAGAGCTAGTAAGGGAGACTGCTAGAAAGGTGCTTGGTATGACATCTGGACAGAGGAAGGATGACAAGGAGACATGGTGGTGGAATGAGGAAGCACGGGAAAGTATAAAGAGAAAGAGGTTGGCAAAGAAGAAGTGGGATTGTCAGAGAGATGAAGAAAGTAGACAGGAGTATAAGGAGATAAGGTGCATGGCAAAGAGAGAGGTGGCTAAGGATAAGGCATATGAAGAGTTGTATGAAAGGTTGGACACTAAGGAGGGAGAAAAGGACCTGTACTGATTGGCTAGACAGAGGGACCAAGCTAGGAAAGATGTGCAGCAGGTAAAGGTGATAAAGGATAATGAGGGAAACATACTCACAAGCAAGGAGAGTGTGTTGAGCAGATGGAAAGAGCACTTTGAGGGGCTGATGAATGAAGAGAATGAGAGGGAGAGAAGGTTGGATGATGTGGGGATAGTGATTCATGAAGTGAAATGGATTAGCAAGGAGGAAGTAAGGATAGCTATGAAGAGGATGAAGAATGGAAAGGCTGTTGGTCCAGATGACATACCTGTGGAAGCATGGATGTGTTTAGGTGAAATGGCAGTGGAGTTTCTAACCAGATTGTTTAATGAAATCTTGGAAAGTGAGAGGATGCCTGAGGAATGGAGAAAAAGTGTTTTGGTACCGATTTGTTTAGAATAAGGGTGATGTGCAGAGCTGTAGTAACTACAGAGGGATTAAATTGATCAGTCACAGCATGAAGTTATGGGAAAGAGTAGTGGAAGCTAGGTTAAGAAGGGACATGATGATTAGTGATCAGCAGTATTGTTTCATGCCAGGAAAGAGAACTACAGATGCGGTTTGCTCTGAGAGTGTTGATGGAGAAGTTCAGAGAAGGTCAGAAGGGGTTGCATTGTGTTTTTGTAGACTTAGAGGAAAGCATATGACAGAGTGCCTAGAGAGGAGTTGTGGTATTGTATGAGGAAGTCGGGAGTGTCAGAGAAGTATGTAAGAGTGGTACAGGATATGTACGAGGGTAGTATGACAATGGTGAGGTCTGTGGTGGGAGTGACAGATGTGTTTAAGGTGGAGGTGGGATTACATCAAGGATCAGCTCTGAGCCCTTTCTTATTTGCAATAGTGATGGACAGGTTGACAGATGAGATCAGGCGGACAACTCCTGGACTATGATGTTTGCAGATGACATTGTGATCTCTAGTGAGAGTAGGGAACAGGTGTAGGAGACCCTGAGGAGATGGAGATATGCTCTAGAGAGAAGAGGAATGAAGGTCAGCAGGACTAAGGCAAAATGTATGTGTGTGAATTAGAGGGAGTATAGAGGAATGGTGAGGATGCAAGGAGTAGAGGTGGCGAAGGTGGATGAGTTTAAATACTTGGGATCAATAATTCAGAGTAATGGTGAGTGTGGAAGAGAGGTGAAGAAGAGAATACAGGCAGGATGAAGTGGGTGGAGAAGAGTGTCAGGAGTGATTTGTGACAGATGAGTACCAGTAAGAGTGAAAGGGAAGGTCTACAAGAGGGTAGTGAGACCAGCTATGTTATATGGGTTGGAGACTGTGGCACTGACAAAAATGCAGGAGTTTGAGCTGGATGTGGCAGAGTTAAAGATGTTAAGATTTTCACTGGGTGTGACGAGGGTGGACAGGATTAGGAATAAGTATATTAGAGGGTCAGCCCAGGTTGGAAGGTATGGAGAGAAAGCCAGAGAGACAAGATTACGTTGGTTTGGACATGTGCTGAGGAGGGATGCTGAGTATATTGGGAAAAAGATGCTATGGATGAAGCTACCAGGTAACAGGAAAAGAGGAAGGTCTAAGATAAGGTTTATGGATGTGGTGAGAGAGAGCATGCAGGTGGTTGGTGTGACAGAGCATGATGCAGAGGACAGGAAGAAATGGAAACAGATGATCCGCTGTGGCGACCTCTAATGGGAACAGCCGAAAGAAGATGATGATGACACTGAGTCAGTCATTTGAATTACTGTTTGATGTGTCTACTTTCATCTATGTGTGTGTGTGTGTGTGTGTGTGTGTGTGTGTGTGTGTGTGTGTGTGTGTGTGTGTGTGTGTGTGTGTGTGTGCATGTGTGAGTGTGTTCATGTAATTGTGTGTATACTTGTGTGTGTGTGTGTGTGTGTGTGTGTGTGTGTGTGTGTGTGTGTGTGTGTGTGTGTGTGCATGTGTGAGTGTGTTCATGTAATTGTGTGTATACTTGTGTGTGTGTGTGTGTGTGTGTGTGTGTGTGTGTGTGTGTGTGTGTGTGTGTGTGTGTCTGTGTGTGTGTGTGTGTCTGTGTGTGTGTGTATGTCGAACCTCTGATCACCGAAGACCAGTGAATTAATCGAACCTAAGAAAAAAAATTCTAACTACTGAAAACTTCTGATTTCACATTTTTGCAGGGGGGCAAGCCACACTGTGCCCCTCCACCACCCCCTGCTACTTAAATATACAACTCTGAGATCGCACTACAGTGAACAGAATGGTAAATTTCCCATTCTGGACTATATAGCAATCTCCATTCACAAGGTATGATATTTCACAACTCTGATCATCTAAGTTTGTTGTGAGCAAGATTGAAACATAGATATTAGCTGAGGTTTTGCAGTCATGTCACCTGATCACTATACAACATAATGCTCCATAGTGTTGTGAGAAAAAAAAAGAAAAAAGGTGTTCATCTGCTAACGCAGAGTATATATATATATATATATATATATATATATATATATATATATATATATATATATATATATAGACATATATATATATATATGTATATATATATATATATGTATATACATACACACACATATATTTTATATATATATATATATATATATATATATATATATATATATATATACATATGCCATTGATTCAGACAAGTTTCAACCCTGTGTTTATGTAATACTAATGTAGTTTGTCATA
Organism: Protopterus annectens; assembly: GCF_019279795.1. Lineage (NCBI taxonomy): Eukaryota > Metazoa > Chordata > Ceratodontiformes > Protopteridae > Protopterus > Protopterus annectens. Next base: position 996,867,200 of record NC_056730.1, read on the forward strand.
TAGACACTGTATAATAGGTTCATAGGTTCATAGGTATAGATTAGGCTAATGCCCAGCAGGTAAGCCTAGCTATGCAATCCAACCCAGTTATTTATTTTATTTATTTATTTGACATTTGGTTACCAGGAACATCCGACTGGGTAGGAAACCCATTTTCAGAGGAGGTCTGGGTAGAAAAGCTCCATTATAATGAACAAGAAAAATAACATTTTACATAATTATCAACAAAGCATAAAAAATAAAACAAAAAAAAACTGTTTACATAATAAACAATGAAGCATAAAACGAAGTCAGTATATGTGTGAAACCAGAAAGCCATATACCTGCATTTTTTTATGAGAGACTTGTCAAGCATGCAGCCATTTTGCAAAGACAGTTAGCAATTATAATTGCAGACATGCATTATACAAGGAAAAGTCAACAAGATATAGCAGATAATGTATTTTTCATGGTATGTAAGGTGGCAACATTAAGGAATTACATAGATAAGTCTTTTAACAGTGAACAAAGGCTAAATAATTGGTAAGGTTATATGAGTAACTTACTGGGATACTCACACAAAAAGTTCATAGCAGAAAAGGAAGCAGTTAGAATAGGTGAGGTAAAGATAAGCAGTGAAGGGAAAATAAAGAAGTTACGTTAGAGAATCAAACTGTGTTCCTATGTGTCATTGGTGTTTATTTATATTAGTTAGGAAGTTTCTAGAGGTTATGTGGGGGAGATATGCTAGTTTGGGCTTTACTGTCTGCTCTTTCTATCAGACATGGGAGCCACACCTGTGACAAATTTCTGATTTCTCTTCCAGTGGCCAGGTCAAGCTTATGCTTAAATAGAGTTAGAGATAGACTCTGCTTCACATGCATGGGGAGCCTGTTACAGAGCATGGGGCTCCTCTGAGGCACATATCTGTCTCATCAACATGTCTTATTTATATTACAAACAACATTTAATTCCTTAGACCTAAGCGGTTTATTGCAGTTCATTTTGTGGATGTAGAAAAGGTCCATCAGAGCTGTATATGAGTATGCCTTGTATGCCAGTCATAGATCTTCTCTGAGCAACCTGTAGGAGACAGAGTATAGAGATAGAGCTTTAAGGTGATCCATATAGGACAGTGTGTTTATACCCTGGATTCTCCTGCTAAAGAACCTTTGTGAGTGCTCCAGTTGTTGCATATGTTTTTTCAGGTACATGCCTAAGGAGGCATTGCACTCTATGATGGGTCTAATAGGGGCTGAATAAAGTGACATTATGACTTACTTGATGTCATACCCTTACATATAAGTTGATTGACATAGTATAATTTTCTTACTACCTTTATTTTCCATGATTCCAGACTACTGGGTCAACTGTTAGGGGTGTATTTTTGATGGAGTAACTAGCATGGTCCTTGGGCAGTTTTCCTAAAAGGTATTTTAATACATTTCTTGGCACTGAGTTTTAAATAGTGACTTTGGCACCAGTCATCTGTGAACTTGCTCAGTCAAAGGCCCTTGACATTAGCCTGTATCTCTAAGAAGAAGATGTCAAATAGGAGCAGTCCCAGCATGGAGCCCTGAGGTATCCCACTGATGATTGGTCTTTTACTGGAGGTCATCTCACCATTCCTGACTTCCTGAGATCTGTCTGTGAGCAAGCTGGCAATCTAAAGTGTCATGTATGTGTTCATGCCCAGTTCAGTGAGTCTGTCAACTATACCTGAGGAATTATTGTACCTAATGCCTTAGTCAGGTCCAGGTAGGTAGTATGCACCATTTTCCCTCATCTATTGCCTTATTAATCTCAAAGAAATCCACTAGGTATAGTAAGCATGACCTTCCCTTTACAAAGCCAAAATGGAATGTATCCAGTGTCTGAACATTTCCTATGTATTTGTTGATCATTTCCATGATAATTTGTTCCATGGCTTTACATATTACATTAATTAGACTAATAGGTCTGCAGTCTCCAGGGTCATTTGATAGTCTAGTCTTTTGAAGTGGGATAACTTTTGCAATCCTCCATTCTCATGGTACAAATCCTGTTTTGAAGCTATAGTTGAAATTTGACTCAAATGGTCCTGACAGGGTATGTTCAAAGCTATTTAAGAGACATCCCAGGATATTGTCAGTGCCCATTGAGAATGTGCTGTTGGCTTTAGCAAGCACTGCCGTGACCTGCTCCCTACTAATAGTTGTCAGGAGCCTATGATTGCAGATGTTTCATGAGGGAGGCTGGGGAGGAGTTGGGAAGGTGAAGTCTGAGCTGAATTTGTTAGTCAGCAAATTTGTTATGTTGTTTTGGACAGTAATGATGCCACCATTAACAACCAGTCTGGCACAATTATGTGTGCTGTGTTTGAGGTTTTGGATATATCTGTAAAAGGTCATGTGGGTGCCTTTGGTCCATGAGACAAACATGACCTCATAAGTGGCCTTGTTGAACATAACTGGTCCTCTTAGTTTCCTGTTTAGTTTCATTAGAGAGTTCATATTATTATTCCTTAACACAAAGGTGGAGCATCCACCGATCCGGGAAATTATAGACCCATCAGCCTAACTAGCCTGATCTGCAAGGCCATGGAATGGATTATTATGGACCTCATTAACAAAGACATTGGAAACCTCCAAACACTTGATCCCACACAGTTTGTCTTCATCAAGGGGAGGTCATGTCTGCTAAATTTGGTTGACTTCTTTGAGACAGTCCCCAAAGCCATGAACGAGGGGAAGATAGTACACACTGCCTACCTTGACCTGGGTTGACCTGGCCAAAGCCTTTGACACTATTCCCCACTCAGGCATAATAGATAAACTCTCTCAACTATGCATCAATCTATATGTCACCAGATGGGTAGCAAACTCGCTCACTAATAGAACCCACGTAGTCAAAATAGGGGAAGCCACCTGAAGCAGTAGACCTGTAGCAAGTGGCATACCCCAGGGTTCGGTCTTGGGGCCTCTGTTACTTGGGATATACTTTTTTCAGGTGCAGGCCAAAACCAGTGGGCTATGGCTGACCAAGGTTGCAGATGACTGCAAGCAGGGTGCTGTCATCAATTCCCCTAATGATGTGGACATCCTCCAAGAAGGTCTCACTCAGACAAATGACAGGTACTAGAAACATGGCCTCATGCTGAATACCATAAATGCATCATCATCATCCCCTTTGGGGAGAGTGATATCCCCACAAGTTATCACATTAATAACAACATCCTAAGCACTCAATCAGTCGTGAGGGATTTGGGCCCCAGGTTGATAGCAACCTGACGTTTGACCACCATGTTTCTTCTTTGGTACAGAAAGCCTTCTACATGGTCAACTTCATAAGTAAGGGTATCTCATCCAGGGACAAGGAGGTCATAACATCCCTGTATTCTTCCCTTATAAGGCCCATTATTGAGTACAATGCACCTTTCGGCATGTACCTTGCAAAGCACATGCAGCAACTAGAGAGACCACAGGTTCTGAAACATCTACCATACACAGATAGGCTAAAAGCCCTATCCCTCTACTCAGTTTCATACAGAATCCTCAGAGGTGACCTCTGTCTGGCATACAAGGTGATGATGGACCACACCTTGATGGGACTGCTGCATATCTGCAAGTCAAGCTCCACTCGAGTAACCCGCACACGTGGTCTCAACCTGGTCTGTGACATCAACAAGACTTGTTGCTGGGACAGATTTGTGTCCCAGAGACTCCCTCATCTATGGAATAGACTCCCTCTCCACATTAGCAGAGTACCTCTTGACCCCTTTTTAAGAGCAATCTGGATAACTGGATGGGAAACAGAAAATATACCCCTGGGATTCCACTCATGTCCCTATTATATATAGATAGATATAGATAGATAGATAGATAGATAGATAGATAGATAGATAGATAGATAGATAGATAAGCAAGACTGTGGGGTACAGTCTGGGATTCCACAAATCCCCCTCCCCCCACAAAATTTCTTTAAAATGTGTAACCACGAGTTTTATAATTCACTGTTCTGTTAGAATCTGATATAAATCTTAAAAGTGTCAGGACTCAAGATTATCAGCTGTCAGACTTCCGGAACAGAGCATTTCTATATCCATGCATAGTATTGGTCTCATTTCTGTGGCATACAATCCGCTTCCAGTCTACTTGTTACTTTACTATCTGTCCCTACTGTCTGTTTATATGGAAAAACAATGTCGGCTTAGATCCAATAACTACTGCTGCAACATACACAAGGTCTAGAGAGACAGTGCACTATTACTATCTAAAATATCAAATGTTTTCAAGGCATATAGGAATGCAATCTACTTTCTTATTTGTTAAAAAGACAGTATTTGCTTAAAATATTCAGCTTGCCAGCCATATAAAATCATCTTGTAATATAAAGTCAAGAAGTTCTAGAAATCTGTTTTGTGTGACAAGTTTATGTACGAATCTAAAAACGTTGGTGTGTTGTAATTATATACCACTTTGTTAAAGCAATACTGTATCAGAGGTGGCTTACTAGGAGCCTCTGCCAAAAATAGGATATTATAGATGAGTAATAACACGTTTTATTTTCAAGTAGAATCATATTATGACTGGCAATCCATTAGAATGCATTACATATACCTAAATAATTAGGCAAGCAGAAGAAGACAGCATATTTTTTCAGTTCTGTCCAGTTATTGTATCTAGAACAACAGCGCATGCATCCAGCTTACATTTAATCCTTTTACACCACTCATCTCATGATTGCTTGAAAAATGATGTGTTGTTCCCTACCGCTAATATTTGAAGCTTAATGCACTACTCTACCAGTCCTTGATTGCAGACTGAATTTAGTTTCTCCAGTCTGTAGTTATTGTGCCCTCCCATTTCCTCTTTGCTTGTTGAACAGCTCAAGTCCTTGCACCTCTCCCTAATAAGGTATTAATACCAAACCCTTCTTTTCCTTCTTTTCTAGAGGTAACAGATCAAGTTAAATTAATTTAACCTCACCCGTTAATGCTTTATGTACATTCCATTCAACATACTGGCAGCATTGCTTTGTATACTTAATCAGAATGTGATTTCCATTTTATGTTCTATAGAACTAAACTTGTTACCACCGTCCTCGTCACTAAATTATTATTACTCATATGTAGCCTAGCATTGCATGTGATTTAATGTCTGCTCTTTTGCTATGCAACTTGTGGTTCATTTTAACCATAATGAGTGCCACAAGGAATTCTTCCTGTCATGTGATTGAAAATTAGGACAAGCTAATGTTGCATTATGCCTCTTGGCGCCTTGTACTTTTCAGCACTAAACCCCATCTGTCATCTCTCCCTGAACATTTTTACAGATTCTGATTTTTTTTCTAGAGGCTTTCTCCCATCTTATATCCTGCATGTACCTTATTCTTGTTTACAGATTGAGTCATCTTCTTCTTCTGCTTTCCTTCTGTGATGCAACTAGCAACAGATATACATAACATCACAGACCATAGATCACGCCAAGCAGTACGTCACCGAATATGTCCGTTTCTTTAGATACTGTTTCCCTGACTACCATACTCTATGTGCTGCTTTCCAGAAATTTCCCACTCTATTAACTATTTTACCACTACTGCCTCTCCTTTTCCCGTCCTGAGCAGTCTCCTGCTGACAGTGCCAAAGTCTTAAGTTGTGTCAAGATAAATTAAGTACACTGGATAGTTTAGTTTTCATTTGTCTATCTGTCTGTCTATCTATCTATCTAATCGTTCAGCATATCAATCCATTCCTCCATGCTTACTACTGTTTTTTCTATTTTTTTTTTTTTTTTTTGCAATGTGCTCTGTTGATGTTACATAAGCACATGGCTAAGGAGACAGAGATCCTTCTTTTGCTATTTGTTCTAGAAGAAAACATACTTCATGTTTTCAGTGAAAGAAAGACAGTTTGCTTCCAAGATAACTCTCTACAGGTTATTTTGTCAGAGATCCTGTGATGGGAGGAGGGGCAAATTATTGAAACTAAGGAAATTATACTTCTGAGCTGGGATATGGAAGCTGAATTATCTAGATGTAGTAAGGCCCTACAAAATTTAAGGTTGCTGGCTGCCAACAAAAGCAATTACTAGAAAATGGAAATCCAAATCTAAACCACCCTTAACAGAAAATAATTACTGAATACTGGCATACCGTGTATGATCAGAACCCTCTCTGATGGACCTCTTGAATATTCACAAAACAAACAGCACCAGATTTAACCATTCTAAAGACTTAAACCTTGCTTGTGATATAAATGTGATTCACTGAAGTGATGGGTATGTATCAAAGAGACTACCCCTTCTTTGGGCATCTATTTTAATTGCTTGATGAATGACATTTTGAAAACCCCCATTGTTGAGACCACATAATCGACAATACAGTTCATCAATCAACAGAAACAACACAAAAATGATGTTTTTGTAGGATGCAAACTCCCTTGCATCCTCCACTTCCTCCTGTTAATTATATATGCCAACTCTGAGATCCCTGTACAATGGGGAAAAGGGTACATTCCTCAAACCCCACTGTACTGAGATCTCAGTCAAAATGGTCAGTGAACTGCATTATTGATCATATGGTCTCAACCATGTGGTTTTTGACAATGTCAGTCATCGACCAAGTGGCAAAGACTCCCTTCTCTTGAACAGACTCCCTATCCACGTCAGTCACTGAGTTCCTCCCTATCCCAATTCAAGTGTAAATTTGACAGTTGTATGCAGGATAGATAATTCATCCCTGGTTTGGTACCCATGTGTCTAGTGGACAAAGACAGTCTGCAAATGGTTCATCTCTAGGCCCCTGCTTGTAAATGTTTCATTTCCCAAGAACCTACTTATATTTACCAAAAGTATCAGAACTTGTCAGAGATTTGTGATGTACAGCTAGTTTTAAAAAGACCCTAGTTTTTGTTAGCATTGTACACACCTATGTACCTATGAACATTGTAAAGGAGAAAAAATAATTGCAGGACAGGTCTTCAGAAAATAGAAGTAGCAAACTATATAGAAATAAATGGAAACTATGTGAATAATTCATGCGGAATAATATTCAAGGCGAGGAATGAAATTTCAGGGAAGACAGGACTTGTGTAATCTATGTAATGTTAAACTGAATAATTAAGAAAACAATATATAAATATATAATGCTTGAAGAGGAAAAAAATGGAATGTTTTGTATTCTCATAGGATCATAGGAAGTTACTAGGCTATTGGCCCTGAGGCCCTTACAAGCCTAGCCAAGTATCTAGCCCATGTTCCAACAAGTCAGCATCCTATGTTACTGTCCAGCAGGAACATAGGTGGAATCCCAGGGGTTTATTTTCTGTTCCCCCATCTGGTTATCCAGGTTACTTTTAAAAAGGTTTAATGAGGTACTCTGCTTTACATGGAGAGGGAGTCTATTCCACAAAAGGGGGAGTATCTGGGACACAAATCTGTCCCGCCAACAAGTCCTATTGATGTCACAGACAAGGCTGAGGTCTCACGTGTGGGTTACTTGAGTGGAGCTTGACTTGTAGATATGCAGCAGTCCCATCAGGGCTGGGTCTGAGATTGCTTTGTATGCCAGACAGAGGTCACCTCTGATGAGTCTGTAGGAGACTGAGTATAACTTCAAGTTTACCCATGTTACTGTGAAATATGTGAAGTTAATGAAGGAGTTGCAAATGTACATTTCACAAATGTATCTACTGAAAATGTGCTGAAATAATTTGATTACTTTATATTTACTTTGAAGAGATGTTGAGTGGCTTGGATATCTCTCCTGCTTTCCTACAGCAGATTCAGAGTTTCTTATAGCCTTCCTAGCCAGGCTTCTAGCCATCTGTTTCCTGTTGACAGGATGCTTCTAATGGGAAAAAATGGCCAAACTTTCATGCCTCATTCACAAAAGTCATACCATAGCACACTGCATTCAGTAAAAAAGTTCATAAATGTGTTCTTTTCTTCCATGTGCTTCAGCACTATGTCTACATAAAGTTCTTAGAAATAGTAATTCACCCAGTTTTCTCACTCTCCTCGGTTTGCTAGTGCTTCTTCAATGTTATTACAATTATGGCCATTCTTCCAGACTTCTTTTTCACGCTGTTACAGAGGCATTTGTCCCTAGACCTGCTAACCTGCTTCAGTCTCCTCATTTCACAGTGCTGGATTACACTGCTCCATACACAAAAATAAACATGTACATAAAAAAACTTTTTTCTGAGTGGTTGAAGGAGAAATATGCTTGAGAAAAACTGACACTTAAACAAAAAGAAATAAAAAAGATTTAGGTGTCCACTTGGGCTGGATGATTTGGCTAGTATGGGGTAATTCTCAGCAGTGATACGGCATTCTCATTAGTGATGGGAGTTTATGAGATAACAGCATCATTTTACTCTCCTGAGAAATAAGAATTTCCAGGTATATGATGTCTACATGGTGAAGGGAGGTCAGTATAGGCATGGGTAGGCGCAATACCAAAGAACCATATTTTTAATTCAGAGACAAACCATGAAAATCATTTTCATTTTTCTGCTGTTGAAACAACTTTTCCCATTGGGGTGTCGCCCAGTAACCTGAGGTGGGAAATAAGGAAAAAAAAAAAGTTTGGGAGTTTATACCAAGTGAAAAATCACCAAACATGTCACTGTCTGGGAATAATTTGAACAAGTATACAAAAGAGAAGGAAGGCCTCTGAAAACCTCAATTATTATCAGAAAGTAAATGCAAAGCTAAGGACATGCACATTCAGAAGAGAAGCATTAATATTCTGGGTCTAGGGCATGGAACCTACTGCCAAATAAAAACAGAATTCATATAGGTAATTACTTTTATGCTGAGAAGTTTCTCCTATGAATAATTTAGAAATTGTCATCATCATGGCAGTGCATCATTTAGTCATGTCTATGATTTTCTTGTGCAAATTTGCATTTATACCTACAAAAATGTGACTTAAACTCTAAAGAACTAAATGACATGGAAAGTGAGATTTAAGAAAGAATACCTTTGGCTTTTTGCTTTTCCCACATTGTTTAATTTCTTTCATGAAACAAATTCTGACCCCAACATAATTATATTTGGTATTTATTTGCAAGCCAAAAGCTTGGTAATACTACTAAGGCCTCAGTGGATATATCCTATTACATGTATTCACATCCACAAATAGACTGCTATTGATATTGATTTGTGTGTTTCTCTGATCACATGAAATTATAAGTCAGCTTCAGAGATGACCTGTATAACGTTTAGAAGAACAACAATTCTGATCTTCATTAAATGTTTTTATATGGAAGATTTTAATTCTAATTTTAAGTATTCTGTTATATAACAATGGCAGAATTTGCTATTGCATTACAGTTTGGATGTGTAGCAAATATAAAATGCAATTATTTTTATTAGGGCAAACAAAAAATAGTAACCTCGAAAGCACAGTAGCCCAGTGTTTAGCATTTGTTGTTTACTCATAACACTTTGCTTTCCAGTTCAATTTTGTTGGCTGGGGTGCCTCCTGTGGGACCTCTGCATGTCCTCTTGGGTCCTTCATTTTTTTTTTTTTTTTTTGGGGGGGGGCTATATTTTCTGCCACATGCAAATGACATGCTATAGACAAAACACTAATCTTCCACAATCTTCAAAACTTGTGTGTGTGTGTGTGTGTGTGTGTGTGTGTGTGTGTGTGTGTGTGTGTGTGTGTGTGTGTGTGTGTGTATGCGTGTGTGTGTCTGTGTTCATGTGTATTATGACATCTGACATATTTAATAGGATTAATTTTTTGCTTTCTGCCAATAGAGTGTCAGAATAATCTTCAGTTCCTCCAGGATCCTCAATTGAATAAAGCAGACATTAGACAAAAATGAATTAAAGAATAACCTACATTTGTACATATTTATTTATTTCCCAACTCCCAGCAAATAAGCCATGGGTCAACACTAATAAAATATACAGTACAAAAATATACAGTACAATGAAAAAGAAAGGAATGTTATAAATTATAAAAGTTAAACATTTGTTTGAAGGTTAGTCATGCAAAATTTACAATATTTACAATTACAGGGCAAATACAATTATTAAACAGGTGTACTCAGTCACAATATTTATAGAATTTATAGCAATTGGCAGTGTTATTACTAGATATAAAAGATACTGGTAATACCTGTCTGAGTAGTTAATGTCTATACTCAATTCAGGAAAGTGTGCTAAAGGCCAATACTTTGCTGCATCTGTCCTCTCTTTTCTAAACTGAGTTCACATCATACATTATCAACATCTGGCTTTACTCTCCTAGTTTCTCCACTCGAGTCCCAAGTAGGTAACAAACTCCCATTTCAGCTTTTGGAGTTTTGTTCACGGGAAAATATACCGGTTCCCTTCTACCAAAACTATCCCATACAGCACTGTCGGCTGTTAACATATATTATTTCCTGCAAATTTAATAATACCTGTGGAGATAGTATTTTTTCTCAGTTTTGTCTCAGAGATTCACAGCTGCTTGCAGGTCTGTGCATCCCGCTCTGTTCACTCTCTGCTTCACTCCGGGCTCACTCCACTCCTCTACTCTACTCCCATTCCCACCCACCCCCTCTTTCCCTAGATTTATACCTAAAAAGAACACACCCCCTTCTATCTCCAGGCAATACAACACCTGCCTCAATCCACTCCCCTCACCTCCATACCACACCTTTTCAACCATCCACTATGTCCCACCTTATTGCCTTGCTAGTCAATACTCTCCTACTCCACCTACTATACCAGTTGCTTAGCTCCACCTTCCTCTACTCATGCACCATCATTCACCTTCAATCAGCTACTGTCCCTCTATCCTCCAACAGCCACACCCACACATATGCAGCCATTAGCTCAGAGCTCTACAATACAACTACCTTTCTCCTCTTACCTTTCAAACATTTACCTACAGACAGCACTTACCCTTCAACTCACAGATATGTAAAACTTACCAATAACTTCAGACAACTCACTCTATACAATATAACACAAATTAAACTCCAGGCTGACCTCCACCCCAGCCCTGGCCCTCTCACCCACAGCCCTCATTACCCAACCATTTCCCCACCCAGTCCTCCACCAGTCTCTCCCCAACATACTACTAACCACCACCTATTCCCCCACTTCCAAAGACCAACAACACAGACCTAGTCTTTATAAACATTAACCTCCATAGTATCGTAAATAAAATTAGTGAATTCCATGCAACCCTTTATTCCTACTTACATGACATTGCAGCAATAAATGAAACCTTGCTAAAGCCCCACATCAAAGACAAGGAAATTGTTACAAATTGATATAACATAATTAGATTAGACAGACCAAACAAAAGGGCCGGTGGTGTCATTATTATGTATAAAGACACACTCAAACTATAACTATTGAACTGTGCCCCTCCTGATCTACCTAACTCTGAAATCCTAACACCACACCTAGTAATAAACCTTAACAAATCTATTATTATCATAACCATCTACCTCCCCCCTGGCAACAACCTACCCATAATTAAGAATCTTCTCGGCTGGGCAATAACTAATTTCAACCAGGAAACCATTATCCTGGGTGATTTTAACCTGGATTGGCATTCCTGCAACACTGACAGTCCCTCCAATTTCCTAAATCTCTTTAATTTCACCCAAACCATATCCTGTCCAACCCAGCTAGATACACACTCTAAAAAGCATGCCACACTAGATAGGATACTAACTAACAAACCCAGTCTGGATTACTTAACAGGTTGCCTTCCAGACTCCCTCAGTGACGACTCACTTATCTTCCTGTACATAAAACGAGCTCAGACACAAACCAACACAATATATAAATTTATCAGGAACAAAAAAAAATGTCCCCCTCCACTTTCAACCATCTTCTTCAGCAAAGTAACCGGTCACCTCTTAGAAACCTCCCATTTGATCAGGCAGTCCTTTACTTCAACAATGTCTTTCTTAAAATACTCAACGATCTAGCACCCACAAGAAAAATAAGAGCAAAAACTAGGCACATACCTAGGCTATCTAAAGATACCCTAGCACTGCTGAGGCAAAGAGACATGGCATGGTCCACTTACCACACTACCAAAAATAACATAGACCACACAACATAGCAGCAGCTACGTAACCAGACTAAAAGACAGACAAAAATAGACAAGCAAAACTATTTCCTTTCAGATCAGCAAACCCACCAATTTAACCCCAAAAAACTTTGGCAAAACATTAACAAGCTTCTCAACCCAGGCTATACCCCCTACTCCAAGGTTTCAGACCCAATAGCTACACAATTTAATACCCACTTCATTAACTCAATCACATGTCTTCTTGGTAATCCGACTAATCAACCTCTCACTGTACCCCTTCCCTCTTTTGACTCCCCCATCCCCTTCTCTTTCACCCCAATCCAAACAAACAAACTACATAAAATCTCTCCTTTCAAAAAACTCAAACCTTGCTGTCTAGCAGCTGATAAATTACCTAATAGATTCCTTAAAATTGCTGCCCCCTCAGTCACCTATCCCATATCAGTCCTAATCAACCATTCTATCTCTGAACAATATGTACCTAATCTCTAGAAAATATCCACATTATTCCCCTACACAAAGGCAGCCCCTCTAAGGATCTAACTACCATCCCATAACCATACTCTGCCCTCTAGCCAAAATCTTAGAAAAATGCATTCACTCCCAACTCCTTGCCCACCTACTTAATCACAAACTCCTCTCCCCCACACAACACGGCCTTAGACCAAAACATACTACCAGTACTGCCCTGCTATCTTTCACAAACACCATTCAAGATCTTATAAACAGAGGCCATATGGTCTCTTCCATATTCCTTGACATGTCAAAATAAATAAATAATAAATAAACTATCATCCCATGGCCTCAACACAACAGCCCTGTCCTGGATCCATAGTTATCTCTCTAACCGTCAGCAAGCCACCAAATGGGAGAACACCCTGTCCCCCCTTCTACCCATCACTGTTGGTGTACCCAAATGATCCATACTTGGCCCCTTTCTCTTTACAGTTTTTACGAACAACCTCAGCTCTTCAACCTAACTAGCCTCCATAGTCCAATATGCAGATGACTCTACATTAATCTGCACAGCCCTTCCCCCCGGACCTACAATAAAAATGCAAAAATCTTTCCAGGACATAGAAAACTACATCACTAGCCATCAACTCATACTTAACTCCAAAAAAAAACAAGTTAATTTATTTCAATTACAATAAACCCAAAACATGTCTGACTCCACTTTATATCCTTTCCACAAACAGAACCAAAATAGATCCCACCAGCCAAGCCAAACTGGTGTTACAATCGATGATAACCTAAGGTTTGACACCCACATCTCCCTCACCATCAAAAAAGTCCACTCCAAACTTGGCACCCTTTACAGAATACCTTACAGACAACAGCAGACTAGCCACTGCCCACACACATCTACTCTCCACCCACCTCTATGGCTCCCTAGTATTTACAAACATTCGTAAATCTGAACTAAATAATCTGGAATCATGCTACAACAAAATCACCAGGTTTGCCACCAGCCACCCTTACAGAACCCACCACTGCTCTGTACTCTCCCAACTTAAATGGTCAGTACTACCAAACCTTCCAACATTTAACCAACCATCCATAGCCCACAATATAATTCATAAACCTAACAACTGCCTGGCACTTACCAATCTAGTCTGACCCAAAGGCAATTCTAGAGCTCTAAGATCCTCAAATAAACTATTGTTGAAGATTACCCAAGTCCACAACACACAGGGCGCCGCCCTTTTTTCCCATAAAATTTCTAAACTGTGGAACACTCTTCCTCAACCTATAGCTAAAAACCCCAGCATTCATGAGTTTAAAAATCTCCTTAAGGAATATCTAGCAAACCACTGGCTCTGCTCCTGCCATACTCCTGGTTAAGCTACCTACTACTAGCTCATTCTCATAAATGCAACTAAACTGCTGAATGCTGTCTTGATTCTACACTCAGTTTCAGTTAGCAATATATACGCATATACTGCTTTGTCTTTAACTGTTATATAGACTACATTCCTCTATCTTGCAATTACTGTATCACAATGTTCTCACTATTAACTCATGCGGCCAGTTTTTATACTAACTGTGCTATTTTGTTTGTTAAATTTGTTAATTTATTTGTTAATTATTTGCTAATTATTGTTAGACAACTAACTCCTTGCTGACTTGCTTTGTACATTGTTGATTAATACATATTCAATCTGATTGTTTAAAACTGTCTATTGTATGTATGGAGCTTTTCTCGCTAGGCCTCCGCTGAAAATGAACCTCATGCCCAGTCGGCCATTAACTTATAAAGAAACAAAATAAACTAACTAAATAAATAAATAAATATACATCATCTCAAAAGCATTTGCATTTGTAGAGTGGTCAGTCTTCTGTGCTTTGAATTTGGCATAAATTGTGCAGCTTATGACTTTGGAAGTCAGGTTGTTCTAGATAGCTGGGGGAACTTTTGAAAATATATATTTTTTTATCAACGGCCAATTTAAAAGATGACCTGAGTAAAGAAAGGCTGTACTAACTACTTGATCTTAATACACTGGATTTGGTTACACAGTGCACATTGTTGACTAGGGGATGATATTAGTTCTGGAACAGTAATCAATAAATTAAGGAATGAAGTAGTACTAGGACTCTCCTATTAATGGGAAGCCAGTTAGCTTGAACTATGAGATGCAATAGTGTTCCCAGTTATAGGATATCATGTTAAATATATACATTTTGTTTACTGTGATTTAAAAAACTTGAATAGATTTGACAGATTTTTATACTATAATGGGGAGTAAGTATTCTATCTTCAGGATGAGAACATTAGTATCCATGACCTGTATGGGAGTTTTAAAACTGAGTAGCCTTGTTACAGATAAGCTGGAATGACATTAACAGCTAGGCTGGAATCAAACCAGACCCCAAAATATCTTTGTTTGGTGAACTTAGGGTTATTCTTACTTGATGGCATTTTAATGTAACATCAGAGCTTTGCAATAGCTTGTGGTTAGTGACAAAAAGTGTAACTGCTGGGTTTGAGCATTTTTTTTTCATCCTCTTCTAAATAGCCTGAGATGCAATCTTTTCTTTAAGTGATAATTACAGGTAGCTGACTGGAGTAGGATTACCTCTTAACCATGAAATGTACAATTTGTTTTAGGGAGGCTGAAGGGCAGAGAGATAATTTATAAAGGGAAGTATGGTGGTGCAAATACTGATTAATGTAGCACACCATCTTTCAAGATACCAAGCATGTAGATAACAGTCACGTTATATATGTCAGGGATCTGTCTATCACACACACACACACACACACACACACACACACACACACACACACACACACACACACACACACACACACACACACACACACACACACACACACACACACACACACACATGCATACTGCTGTAAAACCTATGTGTTTTATACTAGTCTAAGGAAAGAGGAATTTACCAAGCTGGAATGCAGCTAACAGTACAGTCTGGTTTAATTTCTCCAAGTCTTTTTGATTTTTAATACCATGATAGGAATATACCCCATTCCTAAGTCAAAGTATGATTAAAGTTCATGAAATTATAATTGTTTCAGTCTTTGATGTTAGCCAAAAGTGCTCTTCTCAGCACCTGCAATGTAACCATAATTGACTCCTTTTGTAATTCGCATGGGGTTACATGTATCAGTAGCATATCTAAACATGACTGCAAATTCGTTTTATGAGACCTACTACTACTATTGGAACTGTCTGGGCATCCTTTTCCCACATTGCTATCATGTCTGCCTGCAAATTCTGTTTTTGTGCTTTTGTTTCTCTCTCTACATAAGACACTATATTCATCGGGTATAGCAATTTCAACGATCAATGATACATAAAACCCCGGACAGGAATTACACTTTGCCAGATAAACTATTTTGCTAGTCTGACAGTTACCTTTTTTGAAAAACACTGTGTCCTGATTGATATTATCAAGTTGCAAAATGCCTTTTTTTTGTGGAGTACTCTGGTTTTCTTGCATCTGTTTTTTGAACTATTGGTAACCAACTTGATATAAACTTCTCCAAAATGCTTTGTGGTTCATGCTTTCGATGCTTCTTAGCTACTTCAATATTGTAATGTTTGCACAATGTTTTACAGAACCTGCACTTGTTTGTTTCCACCCAAATGCTCAATGAACTTTGTAAACCATTGTGTACATAGTCCACTGTCATGGACCACCGATACTAACCTTTCATATTTTGATTTAAATTCACCTCTCCTTAATCATTCCTGCATCAGATCCTGATTGACATGAGGTTGATCCAGGAGTTTTCTGTACTTGCAATTATATTTAAGTCTTTTCCACATTCCTTGCCTTCTCATCTGATCCTTCTCCTTATAGTCTTTCATTTGTTTTTTGGCACATTCAATTGCTGCTTGATTATTGGGGCCCTTATCAGAAGCTCGAGTTTTCAGAAACTCGAAATTCATATTGTCAAGATGATATGATCAAGCTTTTGAATGTAGATCATGATACAATGTGGATATTGGAATTTACACTTTTCCACACTGTAGTGTGATCTTGTAGTTGGTGCATATATGGTGTATAATATTCAAGGTGGTGTGAGGAGTGAAGAGGGCTTGGCCCCCCTGTAAAATTGCAGAAAAAGGTAGATTTTTGATTTTATTTGAAGTTCAAGTTTTCTGAAACTCGATCATATTGTCTTGACAATATGAATTTTGAATTTCTGAAAACTCAAGCTTCTGACATAGACCCAATTATTATATACTTCTGCTTTGATTTCCATTCCTTATTAACACTGATACACTTCTCTTAAACTAAGCAGACAAGTCATCTTAGACTAGTTCTTCTCATGTTTCAAAACTTTCACTATGTTTGGATCTGGTGAAATCAGCTGATATGTTTGCAGTCCGACGATTCCAGATCTGTATGTGTAATCAGTTTTGAGAAGGCCTGTACCTCCTTTAGAATGAAGAATATATAATATATAATCTTGGTATATACTGAGTTTTACATTTGTTAAGTATAAAGCACTTTTCTTGTTTTCCTTCCCAACTGATCCAATACCATTTAGGGTCAATAAATCACCCTAAACTGTAAGTTATAACAGAAGAGCAAATCAGTTTATAGCTTAGACTTTGTTCCTAGATGTCAGCGCTGTTTTCAGTACTAAATTTAGTCTTCTAAAATATTCCTTACTGAGTTTTCTTTACATTTGTTCATGTTTTATTGTCATTCCTTCATCATTTCCCAAATATGTATACTGTCCTACCTGCTCAAGTACCTTTTATATCATATTCCTGCCCCAGACTATAATATACAAGACATAGCAAGGTATAGTTTTCAAACAGTAAAATTATCAACAAAAATAATAATAGAGTGAAGTTATACCTAATATATATATATATATATATATATATATATATATATATATATATACATATATATATATATATATATATATATATATATATATATATATATACTGCTTGGTTTTATTCAATACAGGAATTACTGGCTGTAATCAGGACAACACCTATTACAAAACATCCCTGCCAGTGACATCCCATGCCTGAGGCCACTCATCTTCCTAATCAGGGTGGCATTGCCTAGGCATGCTGAAAACTGATAACACAGGAACTGACCTGGATAACTTACTATCAGACTAACAGGTACATGACTGTGACAATATGGGAATGCCTGATACCCTACTCTATCTATGCCTCCAACTTAATGCTGCTTTTAGGATTGATGTCAATCGCACACTTTAGGTAGAATATGGCTGAGCATTTAAAGGAACTGAGACATGTTCACATCTTCGAGTCCCAATCTATGCACATAATAATGGGGCAAACTAGGGACTAGTAGATATTACCGTAGAATGGCTGCCAATATCCTCTTGCACCTGGTCTGATTTTCATTAAATGCCAGCACTTACTACATTGACAATGGTATTTTTACCATATATGGCAAACAGTCACTTTGCTAGAATGTGCAAATTATGAAGAACATAATTGAAAATATGTTTGGCATAGTCCTGCTCCTGTGGTACAGAGGAATGGCAGCCTTACTGTATCCAGATAACCTAAGTTTAATAAATAGCTTAAATACTGGTGGAAGAGGGTGGGTAGGCTGCGATTGGCCAATCATTGCTGACTCTTCCATTCTTGTGCTGAAGAGAAAGAGCACAAGTCTTCCACTTAAGCGGTGTCTACTGCACCCATGGAGATTGTAGCTACAAGGTATTCTCTGCAGCACTACCTGCACTATATTTCTGCAAACCACACTCCTAGAGGTGAGCTTGTTCACCCAGAAGGCAAGGTAGAAACTGTAGACTCTGGGATGCTACAGACTTTAGTTATGAGCTCCATAGGTACGTCTGCCTGACTGGCCATCTGATCCACTCACTACCACCTGACTTTCACCATTCAGATTGTGGATGACCAGCAAGCTCACAGTGTATAAAGAATGAGCTTTGACTTTTACCTGAGAAAAGGGATTGGTTGAACCTTTAGTCTGTCAAAGGGGATGCTTGTGAGCTCATTGGGCTGAGTGGATCTTAGATGGAAGATGTACTAGTTGAGCTCACCACATTGGTCTGGCAAACTCCATGAGGAGTTCAAGAAACACCAAGCTCCATCAGGAGGAATGAATGATGTGAGTGAGCACTGGTAGCAAGGGCCACTGTGTCAGGCAAGTGGACAGGGAGAGGAAGATGCTAGGTGAAAACTTCCTGAACTACACAAGTGACCATATCGTACTAATTACTTCACAAGTAATCATGCCATATTTAATTTAATACAGGCAAACCGGCCTCAAATGATTAGGCAGAGTATGTTATGCCTTATATAGTTATTGCCTCCTTCCTGCACTTTTATGACAAGGTTCTAATTCAGCTGCATCCGATAATTTACTCTAAAGGAAACTTCACATTACATAGTAGATATCTCTACTATGGGAATTTGACTCCAACGCTGCAGTAGATGCCTTTGTAGACTATCTGAATATCCTCCTGGACAGCTTCTCCAATGACAAAGTATAAAACAGAGTGGTCACAAATATGGCTAGAACATGACACCATTATATATATATATATATATATATATATATATATATATATATATATATATACATATATATATATATATATATATATATATATATATATATATATATATATATATACATATATATATATATGCATACAATTTATAAATCTATAGTCACTAGCAGCAAACAAATAAATCCAAACCAGCCCAGAAGTTGAAAATGTTGAAACACAGGTGCCCAGTTGGAAGGTAGCTGGAATAAAGAAACTGAACCACAACAAAGTAAAATCTTCTTTTTTAATACAAAATGGTGAGCGCTTTCGCAAAAGTAACCATTGCTTCATCAGACTGATGTCTGATATATATATATATATATATATATATATATATATATATATATATATATACACACACACACACACACACACACACACACACACACACACACATGTGTGTGTGTATGTGTGTGTGTATATATATATATATATATATATATATATATATATATATATGCCCAAATTCAAAAATAACACACAATACATACACACACTCACCATACACACTCTTCCTCACACAACTCCAAACAAACAAACAAACAAACTAAAAACAAGGGGGGCACTTACCTCCCACCCTCATGTCATGTGAGGAGCTGCCCACACCCCCCACTTATATATTCGGCAATTCACACATCCACATTCACCAGCCCTTGCACACACACACATACCAACCACAACATACACATACCACTATAGCACATAACCTACACATTCATACAAACTTACCTGCACTTAAATCCATTATTAGAATCTCAGAAAACTGAAATTTGGTATTTGTTTTTTTTCTAGATAAAACTCCATATATATATATATATATATATATATATTTAAAACATGACTATATCAAAAATGCACATCATTGATCACTACACTCAAAGCACCATGTCAAGTTACACACCTAATTTAACCAACATATAGATGTATCAATAGTTTTGCAATTTATATATACCAACTCCTAGATCGCACTACATGGGGTAAGGGTAAAGTTCCCGATCCCCACTGTACTGCGATCTCCATTCCAAATAATAATGTTTACCTTTAAGCTATTGTGCATATTTAAAGATCAATGTTAACTACTTCCATGTACCTGACTACTATAGCAATGGTACCGCAAATGTAAATTCAGTCAAGTCTTTTAAAACACTACCTCTTTAATTTCCCAATGGTTTATGGGAACTTTTTTAACAGTATGTTAGAGGAAATGGGAATCGATGTTGTGGGTTTTCGATATAATAAGGCAGGCTCATATATATATATATATATATATATATATATATATATATATATATATATATATATATATATATATATATATATATATATATATATGAGTGTATGTATGTGTGTGTGTGTGTGTGTGTGTGTGTGTGTTTATGCACATGTATCTTTCCATATTACCTCTGGACTACACATCAGATGATCCATATATAAAATTAAAAAAACATTGTTGACTTGGTTTGGCAAAATGTTTCTATTTTTAAAAAGTAGAAGTCACTAAAGAGACAGTCAAACTAATCCACATAGACACAAATGACATTTGCAGTTAAGCAAAATAGGTTTTGTGAAATGTACAAAATTTATGAAGTTACTGTAACTCAGAACTATAATACTTTTTTTGAATTAACATGACAGGGCTCAAAAGTTCATACATGTTCCCCGGTTGTTCCTTTGACAAATGTTGGCAATTAATTGGTGGGTTTGGCTTTATTGGCCTGAATTTGTCCATAACAGACTTAAAAAGGAAAAAAAAAGTTATGGTCATTCAAAACTGCCATATAGCTGAAACACCTGATGTCCTTAAGGGGTCATTTCAATATATCCCATGTTACGTCTAATACAAGAGGTTTTAAGGAATCATGCAGTGGAAAATCTAGATTAGCTGGGTTTTTCTTTTAGTTTATACTGATTTTTTTTCTGTGTGACCTTGTTATTCATTATTTTAAATGTTGGTAATTAGGAAATTATTTGTTGAAACTAAGTTTCTGATTTGTCAGATTGGTAAATGAACAGCAGATTGATGATAATAACTACATAAATTGCTACAAATTCAAAAGCAAAGTTAAGTATTATGTCAAAGCATACCTTTGAAATGCATGCTTAATCAGTACTTGTGTCTTTCCTTCATTAAGCAGACAATTCTTATGCCTCTATTTTTGTCTTTGGTTTGGAGCTATGTTTTTTTTTTTTTGTCAAACTAGCAATGAAATGTTAGATTAATAGGATTAATAACAATATATAAAAACAAAGGCGAGTATAAAGCCAAAACATAGGGAAATATTGCAAATCTTGGTTAAAATATTGTGAAGAGTATGAAAAAGGAGACAACACAAATTGGTATAGACAGCATTGAGCCTTTTGCCTCAAAATAATGCAGTGAAAGCAATTAATGTCACCTGTGCAAAACACTGGTACCAAATCAGATAAGTACATACTGTAGCCTTAGCAAAGCAGCGATATACTTGTCTTCCATTTGCTTGCCATGGTCCAGGTTCACAAGTGTATTTGGGAACCTTGCCGTAATGTCAGCCATGCTTCACATGTAATCTGGAACTCTTGACAAAACAGGACTACTCCATGCCAAATGGGTACTTTTATGACTAAATTTGACTTTTCGTCAATAATAGCCAGGAAATGATGCTAGCAGATTAGATTATTTATTCAGTAAGTATGCATTTATCAAGGTCAAGGCGATTCATCCTCCAATCAAATAGATATACTGTACTAATAGCATTTTAGAATAATTTCAAAGGTGGTTTTTGCATTTAACTGATAATTTGCTGAATTTTGGGAAATACCCTTACAATGCTGATTGAGCCACTTGCTTGCTTGCTTTCTAGGGTTGCTTGCTAGGGAAATATAAATTACTACCAACAGTGTTATGTATTTGAAAGTATTTAAAAATAGATATATTCATATGATTTGAAGATTTTTAAACTTCCTTATGGAAGAGTTTGTTAGTTGGTAATGTATGTGTTCATTTCTACCCTTTATCTTGATTAAATCAATTAGGATATTAAAATGTACTGGATGTATTTTGGAAGTGAAAATATTGTCAGATAGGTTGATATTTATGAAGCTGTAAATTGATGGTGTGATGATGAATGTTGTTAGTGCATATGCTCCACAAGCTGGGTGTGTAATAGATGAGAAAAATTTTGGAGTAAGTTGGATGAAGTGGTGGATAGTGTACCCTAGGATGAGAGAGTGATGACTGGAGTGGATTTCAAAGGACTTGTTGGTGAAAGGAACTGAGGGGATGAGGAGGTCATGTGTAGGTATGATGTTAAGGAGAGGAATGTAGAAGCTCAGATGGTAGTGGATTTTGAGGATGGACATGGCTGTGACGAATGTGTTTATTAAGAAGAAGCAGGAGCATAGTGTGATGTACAAGAGTGGAGGAAGATGCATACAGGTGGATTACATCCTACGCAGTACAGCCATTCTGAAGGAGACTGGAGACTATAAAGTGGTGACAGGGGAAAACAAAGTTCGCCAACCTAGGATTGTGGTCTGTAGGATGATGTTGGCAATCAAGAAGAGGAGGAAGAAAAGTGAGGGCAGTGCCAAGGATCAAATAGTTGAAGTCGAAAAAGGATAACTGTAAAGTGGAGTTCAGGGAAGAGTTAAGACAGGAACTGGGTGGCAGTGAAGAGTTATTAGATGGCTGTGCCGCCATAGCAAAGTTGGTAAGAGATACAGCTAGAAAGGTGCTTGGTGTGACATCTGGAAAGAGAGAGGAGAACAAAGAGACCTGGTGGTGGAATAAGGAAGGACAGGAAAGTATACAGAGGATGAGGTTGGTGAAGAAGAAGCAGGATTGTCAGAGAGATGAAGAAAGTAGACAGGAGTACAAGTAAATGAGGCATAAGGTGAAGAGGGACCTGACAAAGGCTAAGGATAAGGCATGTGGTGAGTTGTATGAAAGGCTGGACACTAAGGAGGGAGAAAAGACCTGTACTGATTGGCTAGACAGAGGGACTGGGATAGGAAAGATGTGTAGCAGGTTAGGTTGACAAAGAATATTAAGGGAAATGTACTCACAATTGAGGAGAGTGTGTTGAGCAGATGGAAAGAGTACTTTGAGGGACTGATGAATGAAGAGAATGAGAGAGAGAGAAGGTTGGATGATGTGTGGATAGTGAATCAGGAAGTGCAACAGATTAACAAAGAGGAAGTAAGGACAGCTATGAAGAGGATGAAAAATGGAAAGGATCTTGATCTAGATGACATACATGTGGAAGCATGGAGGTGTTTAGGAGTGATGGCAGTGAGGTTTTTTATCCAGATTGTTTAATGAAATCTTTGAAAGTGAGATGATGCCTGAGTACTGGAGAAGTGTATTGGCACTAATTTTTAAGAATAAGGGTGATGTGCAGAGCTGTAGTAACTACAGAGGGATAAAATGATCAGCTACAGCATGAAGTTATGGGAAAGAGTAGCGGAAGCTTGGTTAAGAAGGGAGGTGATGATTAGTGAGCAGCTGTATGGTTTCATGACAAGAAAGAGCACTACAGATGCAATGTTTGCACTGTGGGTGTTGACACAGAAGTATAGAGAAGGTCAGAAGGAGATGCATTGCGTCTTTGTGGACTTAGAGAAAGCATATGACAGGGTGCCTAGAGAGGAGATGTGGTATTGTCTGAGGAAGTTGGGAGTGGCAGAGAGGTATGGAAGAGTGGTACAAGATATGTATGAGGCCAGTGTGACGATGGTGAGGTCTCCAATAAGAGTGATGGATGCTTTCAAGGTGGAGGTGGGATTACATCAAGTATCAACTCTGAGCCCTTTTTTATTTGCAATGGTGATGGGCAGGTTGCAGGTGAAATCAGACAGGAATCCCCGTGGACTATGATGTTTGCTTATGACATTGTGATTTATAGTGAAAGTAGTAAACAGGTTGAGGAGACCTTGGAGAGGTGGAGATATGCTTTAGAGAAGAGCGGAATGAAGGTCGGCAGGACTAAGGCAGAACATATCAGCACAGTTCAAATTAATGCTAAAAACTCACTTATCCGGAAATGGCTTTGTCCATGTACTGCTGATTAAACTGCCTATTCCTAATGATTATAGGTTTATAGGTTCATAGGTTCATAGCTTCATAGATAGGTAGGCACTAGGCTGTCTGCCCGAGGGCATTTATAAGCCTAGCCAGAGTATGTTGGCTTTTGCTGCCCCATTGATTAATTACCTGAGCCTCTGTCAAGCAGAGCCAATGAAGTGATCCCAGGGGTGTATTATCTGTTACCCATCCACTCGTCAAGGTTTCTCTTGAAGAGTGTTAGTGAAGGGCTCTGCCTAATGCAGATAGTAAATTTCGTTCCAAAGCATGGGGAGTCTCTGTGACAGGAATCTATCCCTCCAGCATGTTCTGTTTATTGTTGTGGTGAGATTTAGCTTACTAGAGCACATGGCTCGCAGTGACTTGGATTTCTTTAGGTGGAGCATGTCCATCAATTCTGAGTTGGACATGGCTTTGCAAGTCAGGCAGAGATCATCTCTGAGTAAGCGATATACCACTGAGTACAACCGGAGTTTTTTCAGTCGGTCTGCATAGGACATATGTTTGAGGCCAGTAATCCTCTTGGTGAAATACTTTTGTGGTCTTTCAAGCTGTTGGAAGTGTATTGTGAGGTACATCCCAAATGGGGCATTGTACTCTATGATGGATCTGATGAGTGACGAGTAGAGGGGCACTATAACCTCTTTATTTCTAGATGCGAACCCTTTAGTAATTAGATGGGCCACATAGAAGGATTTCCTAACTACTTTGGCAATATGATTGTCAAAGGAAAGATTACTATCTACTTGGGTCCCCAGATCTCTTATTACCTCTTCTGTATTAAGGGGGCTGCCACCTATGTGTTAATTTGTGGGTGTTTTATTTTTCCCAAATGGGATGATTATGGATTTTTTGGCATTTAGCTTGAGGCCATGACTTTGACACCAAGTGTCCGTCTCAGTAAGGCCTTTTTGGAGGATGTCCATGTCAGCCGGCGAGTCAGTTATGGCTCCCTGTTTGCAGTCATCGGCGAACTTGGTTAGCCATAGTCCTCCTGTGTTTGCCTGTACTTCTGAGAAGTATATACCAAACAGTAGGGGTCCCAGGACCGAGCCTTGTGGGACACCACTTGTGACTGGTTTAGAGTCAGGCCTGGAGCCTGCTATTCTTACCGCATGAGTTCTGTCTGTAAGCCAGCTGGCAACCCATCTTGTGACGTAGGGGCTTATGTTCAGGCTGGTGAGTTTTTCTATAATACCTGAGTGACAAATGGTGTTGAATGCCTTGGTGAGGTCAAGGTAGGCTGTGTGAACCACCTTTCCCTCGTCTATGGCCTTGGTGACTGTCTCAAAGAAGTCAACCATGTTTAGTAGGCATAATCTGCCCTTAACAAAGTGAACTGGGTTGAGTCAAGTGTTTGGAGGTTTCCAATGTCTTTCTTAATGAGTTCCATGATGATGCGCTCCATAACCTTGCAGACCAGGCTAGTCAGGCTTATGGGGGCTATAGTTACCAGGGTCAGTTGTGGCCCCTCCTTTGTGGAGCGGAATAACAGTTGCTGTGCGGCATTCTATGGGCATGTAGCCTGTGGAGAGGCTGAGGTTGAACAGCATGTTTAGGTGGGGGGTTAGTTCATTCTGTAGTTCATGCAAGACACATCCTGGGACACCATCTGACCCCATTGATGCTATGTTTGTGGCTTTTGAAAGGGCTGTTTTCACCTGTGTGTCTGTGATTTCCGGGACACTACACTTTTCCGGTATTGTGGGCCCTTTTGGAGGTGAGAGGGGGGTGAAGTTTGCACTGAATCTATCTGCCAGGATGTTGGCAATATCAGTAGGTTCAGTATATTTTGTGCTATTTTGCACTAGCTCAGAGCATATCTGTGAGTTGCTACTTAGATTCTTGACATAGCTAAAGAAGGCTTTGTGGTTATCATTCAAATCCTTGGCTATTTTTCTTTCGAAGTTAGCTTTGGATGATTTTATGAGGGACCTTAGTTTCTTACTGATACTGATCAGGGATGTCTTTCCTTCTTTGGATTTGCTTTTTTTCTGAACTAGTTTCCTCCTTTTATTGTATAACCTGTTTATGGCAGGGGTCCACCAGACTGGTATCCTTCTCTTAGGGGAGTGAGTCTTGGTTTTGCTAGGGATGGCACAATCCATGCATCGTTGTAGGTGCTCATAGAGTGCATTTGTAAAGAATTCTGCATTTTGGGCAGCGTTATCCTTTAGTGTGTGGGCTGTGAAACTTACCACCTTTGTCTTAAGTAAGGTGAAGTTTGCTTTAGAAAAGTTTTTCACTGTGGTTTCCTTGGTTGGGGGTGATGGTGGGGTGTGGACATCCAGTGTGATTAGTTTATGGTCTGATCTAACCAGCGACAGGTTGACCTCTGGTGCGGAACATCTGTCGCCCATGTTGGAGATGACCAGGTCCAATATGTTTTCACCTCTGGTAGGGGAGTTTACCAGCTGATCCAGGGCATTTGAGTTGATAAATTCCTGGAAGCGCTGAGCCTGGAAGTTTGTACTCAAGTAGTTTTCCCAATTAATGGTAGGATAATTGAAATCACCCAATATCAGCGTGTTCGGTAGGACCTTCAAGTTTTCCAGCGTCTCCATAAAGGCAGAGTGGTGGTCCTGGGTCATGGAGGGTGATCTGTAGCAGGCCACAATTTGCATTGCAGATTTGCCCGATGTTAGTTGCACATGGATGATCTTGGAGGTATCATGCTGTGCCACTAATCTGGAGGTGTAGGTATCCTTGTTGAATATGGATACACCCCCTCCTTTTGTGTTTCAGTCCGTGTTCTGTGACCGAAATGTGTGGTATGAGTTGTAACCCAGTAGTGCTGGAGTGCTCTCTGGAGCCTTGAACCAGGTTTCAGTTACTGCACAGATGTTGACTTTCTCCATACTGAGGAGTGCTTTGAGCGCATGCATTTTGAGATTTAAACTCCTGGCGTTGAGTAGCATAACCCTCATTTTTTTATTTGTGCTGTTTATGGAGGTGAGTTTGAGTTTGACTTTTGAGCCTTGCCTAAAATAGGCACTATGGAGCAGCAAGAGCCTTGGCCAGTATTTGAAAGCCTAGGGGTGACAGGTGAAAGCCGTCTCTTGCGAAGCAATGCGGCTTATCAAGCATGTCGTCCCAGGCTGACAGACACTGGATCCCCTTTGAATGACACCAGAAGCTTAGCCAGTTGTTGAAATTGATCATTTATTTCTTTATACTGAGATATCATTCTTGGTGAGGGCAGGATGCTACTCAGGGTTAGGGTCATATCCGCCTAGGCTACATGATCAGATAGCTCTTCCATATATAATATAATATAATATAAGACGGGCATTATAACTGCTGCTTCTATGCTGACAAAATCTAAATACAAATACTTTTTTAAACTAAGGTCTTCTAACTCTGATGACTAAGAAATACTAATTGCAAATTAATATTCTTTTGATAGACTCTTTCTTACCTGTAAATTTCTATTCATGCTTTTTTGAATACAAAAGGATATCAAATCTTTGTTGACTATGCTTGTATGTGAAACTTTGGATATCTGCTACTGTCTACAACTGCATGTTATAAATATTGTACTCAAATCTTTGTTAACTATGTATGTTTTATGTGGAGCTTTTCTCCCCAGGCCTCCAATGAAATAGGACCTGCATCCAGTCGGACTTTCCTGGTAAACAAATGTATAATGAAATAAATAATAAAATAAATATATATATGTATGAATGAGAGGGAGGACAGAGGAATGGTGAAGATGCAGGAGTAGAGCTGGTGAAGATGGATGAGTTTAAATACTTGGGATCAACAGCTCAGAGTAATGGTGAGTGTGGAAGAGAGGTGAAGAAGAGAGTGCAGGTAGGGTGGAGTGGGTGGAGATGAGTTTCAAGAGTGATCTGTGACAGATGGGCACCAGTAAGAGTGAAAGGAAGGTCTACAAGATGGTAGTAAGACCAGCTATATTATATGGGTCGGAGACGGTGGCATTGACGAAAAGGCAGGAGTCAGAGCTGGAGGTAGCAGAGTTAAAGATGTTAAGCTTTGCATTGGGTGTGACAAGGATGGACAAGATTAGGAATCAATATATTATAGGGTCAGCTCAGGTTGGACTGTTTGGAGACAAAGCCAGAGAGGCAAAATTGTGTTGGTTTGGACATGTGCTGAGGAGGGAAGCTGTGTATATTTGGAAAAGGAAACTAAGGATGGAGCTTCCAGGTAAGAGCTAAAGAGGAAAGCCTAAAATAAGGTTTATGGATGTGGTGACAGAGGACATGCAGATGGTTGGTGTGAAAGATCAAGATGTAGAGGACCAGAAGAAATGGAAACAGATGATCTGCTGTGGCAACCCGTAATGGGAGCAGCTGAAAGAAAAATAAGAAGATATTAAAATGTATTGCTCAGCTTTAATCAGCTTTCTATTGACCTAGCGAAAATAGCAAACAATGCCTTACGTTTCAGACTTATTGGTTCTAGGAACTGATTTATATATTATATATAAAGAAGTTATGTACTCACCATAACGTTCCATCTGAGTAGTTATACTTCATTTTTCTGCAACCTGTGGGTATTCTGATCTGTATCGGATCAGAACCAGCAACTTTTTTTTTCTAGCATCTGCTCCAAGCTCCAAGCTCCTCCACCTACCCATAATGCACTACCATCTCCTACCTTCCCTCAGATCGAGTTTGCTGCAGTGAATTACATAAGCAGCTCAGCCCAATGAACCAAAACCTGTAAAAGCAGGACAAGGTCCGGGGGACGGAGGGAGGGAAGGTTGCAGAAAAATGAAGTATAACTACTCAGATGGAACATTATGGTGAGTACATAACTTCTTTATCTGAAGTAGTTAACTTCATTTTATCTGCAACCTGTGTGACAGAGTCCCCAGCTACTTCAATTCTGGGAGGCCCTTATGGAAGGATATTTCTGAGCACCGCAGAGCCAAAGGATGCTCTACCCCTAGAAATCAGATCTAATTTGTAATGGGAAATGAAGGTATGTGAATTGGCCCAGGTCACTGCTGCACAAATGTTGTCCAAAGGAACCCTAAACCAAAAAGCAGCAGAAGTCACCATGGATCTGGTAGAGTGAGCTTTAATAATACCAGGAGAAGATAAACCTTTTGCTTTGTAGGCATGCGAAATGCAAAGAGTGATCCATCTGGCCAAAGAAACTTTAGAAATAGCTTTTCCCAGAAAAGCTTTGGAAAAGGAAACAAACAACTGGTCAGTCTTGCGGAATGATTTTTTTCTAAGAAGATAGAAGTGAAGTTGTCTATGAACATCTAACAAATGAAGTTTGTATTCACCTTTATTTTGGAAGTTAGGGAAGAAAACAGGCAGATTAATGGACTGGTTTATGTTTGCTTCAGACGCCACTTTGGGTAAGAAGGAAAGATTAGTACGGAGAGAGACCCTATCCTTATGAAAGACCAAATAAGGAGGCATGGCAGACAGAGCTTGAAGCTCAGAAACCCTCCTGGCAGATGTAATGGGGACTAGGAAGGCTGTCTTCCAGGATAAAAATTTCAAATCCACCGAAGCTGCAGGTTCGAATGGAGGAGCCACCAATGCCTGTAAGACAAAGGTTAGGTCCCAAGGAAGCACTAAATCCTTGACAGGAGGATGCAACAGAAAAGTGCCTTTAAGAAAAGCCTTACATAGCCTAGAGGAGGCTAAGGCAATGTTGTCTTCGCCAACATGAAAATTAGAAATGGCTGCCAATTGTACTTTCACTGTGGAGGAACTAGCTCCTTGCTGAAAAATGCCAGACAAGAAATCCAACACTGCTGGAACAGGGGCTGTAAATGGATCTAGTTTTCTCTGTGAGACCCAAATGGAAAAATGCCTCCATTTACTGCGATAATGTTTCCTAGTGGAATCTTTAAGAGAAGCCACCAGAATGGATTTTAACCGGGATGAAAGACCGGGAGTCCTGGCAATCAACAGAACTGGAGCAACCAAGCTGTCAGCATGAGGCTGCCCAGGTCAGGTGGACGGGCACCCAAAGGATGGGAGATTAGATCCTGGCAGGGATCCAGAACCCATGGAGGAACTAAGAGATGAGATCAAAGGAATGGGAACCAAACCTGATGAGGCCAGAACGGGACAATGAGGATAACTTTGCACCGCAGTTGGCAAGCTTTCTGAAGAAACTTTGGAATGAGTGGCAATGGTGGATAAGCATACAGAAGCCCGGGGGCCAAGCATGGACTAGAGCGTCTCTGGGGACTTCCCCTGGTGAGGGAATCAGAGAAAAGAACTTGCTGCACTTCACGTTGGAAGGAGATGCGAAGAGATCACAGCAAGGCTGACCCCATGCAAGGAAGATCTCCTCCGCTACTGACTGTTTCAGAGACCACTCATATGGCATCAGAATAGCCCGACTCAATCTGTCTGCTAAAATGTTGGAGCGCCCCGGGATGTGCATTGCTATCAGAAACTGACCAGTAGAGATTGCCCATTCCCACACTCTCATGGCCTCGTGACATAGGGGGTAGGATCTTGTTCCCCCTGCTTGTTGATATACCAGACAACTGACATGTTGTCTGACTGAATTGCAATCAATCCGAGAGGAAGGACAGTGTGAATGGCTTCCAACGCTAAAAGCACTGCCCTCATCTCTAGAGCATTTATGTGCAGCTTGGTCTCTGACTGGGACCACGTGCCTTGGACTGTCCTTCCCAAACAGTGTCCCCCCCACCAGAGTTGGGAGGTGTCAGTGGTCACTGTGGCTTGGACCGGAGATGAAGCAAAGGGGCGTCCTTCTAATATCTCCAATGAATTTAACCACCAAAGAAGGGACATCCTGCAGACATGACTGATCCTGATCTGAAATTCCATGGGCAGGTCTAGCCAAGACTACTGAACAGCCAGAGTACATTGAAGAACCCACATATGAAGGCGCGTACAAGGAAGAACTGATATGGAGGCAGCCATGGAGCCCAGTGCCCGGAGAACCTCACTCGCCTTTGGAGACTTGAAGTTCACTATCTGAGTTATGTGGCACCTGAGGTGTAAGATCATGTCTGGAGTTAAGCATACCTTCATCTGCAAAGTGTCTAGCCATGCACCAATGAAGTCTAGAACTTGTACTGGTTGTAATTGGGATTTCTGAACATTGACTGTAATTCCCAGTAGATCTGCCAACCGAATGAAGTAATCTTGGGCCAGATAAAGGGTGATGCTTGTTGGGTGCAGTGAAGAGTCAGTCGTCCAGGTAAGGAAACACTTGAATACCCTAAAGCCTCAGGTGAGCAGCTACAACTGCCATTACCTTAGTGAACACCCTGGGGGCTGTGGTGAGACCAAAGGGTAGGGCTCTGAACTGAAAATGACTGACTCCCAGCTGGAAGTGCAGAAACCTCCTGGAGCTTTTGTGGATCTTGATGTGGTAGTAAGCATGCTGGAGGTCTAACGAGCACATACCGTCACACTCTCAGAGATAAGATAGAATGGACTGTAGGGTTACCATCCAGAATTTCTGTTTGGCTACAGACAGGTTCAATGTTGACAGGTCTAGAATGGGCCTGAGGTCCCCTGTCTTTTTTGGCATGAAAAACAACCTTGAGTAGATGCCTGATCCAGACTGATTGGGGGGAACCTGTTCGATGGCTTGTTTGAGAAGCAGCATTGAAACTTCTAGAGCTGCAGACTCCCTGTGAGCGGGTGGAACATCCGGGAGGTGTTTTGCAATATTTGGAGGGGCAACAAATGGGGTAGTGTAACCTCTGGATATACTCTGTAACACCCAGCAATCTGTCGTAATGGACTCCCATGCCACTGGGTGTATGGACAATCTTCCCCCGACTGCCTCCAGAGTAAGACAGCTGGGCAACCCCTCAGGGCTGCTGAGCAGGTCTATCAGAAAAAAGTTCCCTAGACCCAAAATTCCTGGGACCCCCTCTACCTCTGGGTCGGTGTAGATCCTGTCCCCCTCTGCAACTGGGGGAATAGTTGTTCTGAGAATCCTGGAAAACTGAGATTTTCAGAACCACATCTTCTTCTGCCCTCTTTGATTCCTAGAGAAGGACTGCTGAGGGTTAGAGAAGTGGATCCTGATGGCAGACAAAGTCTTCCCGTCCTTTTTTCTCTAGACAAGTGTGCCACGTACTGTCTTCCTAAAAAGGGAAGAACCGTCGTAGGGAGCATTAATAAACATCGCCTTGAAAGGGTCCGCAAACTGACACAACCTAAGCCAGGCATGACGCCTCATGGCTATGCCTGTCCCAGCTGCTCTAGCTGCTCCTTCCATGGCATGGGAAAGGAGCCACATAGACGTGTTTGAGACTGACTTGAGCAGACATTTTCACAAAGAACAACTGTTTGTCCTGCGGTGATAAAGACTCTGGGGGTGACTCAGCGAATTCCAATGCAAGGTCTCACTGAAGCCGGATTACATGTGCCGAATAGTTCAGTGTACGATTGAAAAGGTTGCTGAGGAATAGACGTGCCTCCCAAACCTATCCACGACCTGGACTCCTTGTCTGGAGGGTGGACTGAGGAACTCTCCTGTGCTAGTTCCTTCTTGGTGGCTGCTGCAACCAACATAGTGTCAACTGGGGCTCCTTTTGACCAAGGTTGTCTGTTGGAAGGGAGAGATAAAATTTTGTCAGGGCGTTTGGGGATGGGCTGTACAGTGTCATGCTCCTTCCATGCCCGCGTGGTGATAAGGTCCACCAAGGGGTCCACTGGCGGGGACAACCAGGAAGTAGATGGGCCCATGCCAAAGGCCTCAAGGAACACTGTCTCATCCCCAGAAGGTTTTGGGGATGACCAACCTCCTCTCTGGTGAAGGATCTCCATGATTTCTCCAAAGGAGATGTCTTTGGGAGGTGACCTGGAGGAACCTTCTCCTTCATCTACGTCATTGTCCATGGTGAGGGACTCGGGGGAGTCCAAATGCCTCCTTTGCACTTGTGCTTAGGGTTACCCTCTTCAGTGGGACTCTCAGAAGAGGATTTGTGAGCCGCAGGGGATTTCTCAGGGAAAATAACCTGGGGATCCTCTGGCACAGGCTGTCCCTGAGACAGGATGAAGGATGTTGTCGCCAAATCCAGGGGTGTCTAGGTGGAATACGAGGGGATGGGCTGGGGTCTCAATTCCTGGGAAAGAACCCTCTCCACCACTTCAAAGGCCAAATGAGAGCGGACCTCCTTTGCACCCAGCAAGGAAGATGCCCTTCCTGGATCTGAAGTGGGGACCGGAGCTGAAGCAAGGGTAGCCTGAGGTCCGAGGAAATGGGTCGGATCTGAAAAGGGTGGAGCCAAAAAATCCATTCCCTTGGGTCTGACTCCCTGTCTGCGGCTCCGAGAGTAACTCGGATCCGAACTAATTGGATCTGAGGAACTCAAGGTAACAGCCAGAGTCGAGGTTGGAGGAACCGTCGGCGCCAAGCTACCAACTCAGAAAATCCTCAGATCCATGAGCCCCGAAGCACGGATTGGGGAAGGAGAGATGGGGCAGATAAAGGGCATGGAGGCCCCCCCCTCCAGAGTAAGAGGGGCCTGGCAAGACTCCCATCTGTATTTGGGTCTGAATGAATCTCCGCATCATCCTGTCCATGTTCAAGACTGATAGGCTCCGAGTCGATCGCAAAGAGACCACCGACTCAGATCTGGCTGGTCTGCGCAACGACGGGGAGGAAGGCCTTGGATCCAAATGTTCCAATGGCTCTGGTGAGAAACAAGGAGACCGGAGCCATGGAGAAACTGGCCTCATGGCCTTAGAAAGGGGACTAAGAAAGAGCTCCCTGTCTGGGGATCTCTTGTAAGGTCTGTCCTTTCTCTTGTCCCTGTCCTCTTTGTGCCTTTCTCTGTCATTTTCCTTGTCAGCTACGCTGACTGTAGATTTGTCTTTACTTGACCCAGCACCAGAAGAAGAGGGAGTTTGAGTCTCTGTCTGGGTGGGAGGTTGAGCATTAGGTACTGAGGCCATGGCAGATTCCAGCATGGATGCGGGGAGAAGGCCTTTAGCTACTAATTTGGCCTTCCAATCTCTGAGGGCCCTAGGATTGAACCTGATGCAGATAGCACATTTTGTGGACAAATGTGCTACTCCCAAGCAAATAACACACAGAATGTGATCATCAGCCGGGGAGAGCTTATGGCCACACTCTGTGCATTTCTTGAACACAGATTTTGGCTGATCAGCCATGGTCCTGCACCAAAAAAGCCACTACCTGTTAAAAAACACCACACACAAACACAGGTAGAAGAAGGGCAGGCCTAACAACTATTCTACCGAGTTTAACAAAAACTTTTTTTTTTGATTAACCGACGAACAAACGATATACTAAAGGGGAGGAATGGAAACAATCAACTCAGACACACAAAGAGACTAAGTATTAATAAAACTTACTATCCCTGAGCTCAGAGCGAAGGAGACCATAATGCACACTACTGGCGTGGCAAACGAGATCTGAGGGAAGGTAGGAGATGGTAGTGCATTATGGGTAGGGGAGGAGCTCTAGCAGATGCTAGGAAAAAAATAGTTGCCGGCTCAGATCTGATACGGATCCGAATACCCACAGGTTGCAGATAAAATTAAGTTAACTACTTCAGATTATATATTATATATTATATATTATTTATTTATTTGCTTTTGTTTACTGGGAAAGTCTGACTGGGCAAAATCTCCTTTCAGTGGAACCCCAGGGTGAAAAGCTCCAATAAATGAATACACCTGCACATAAAAGAAGAGAAAGCAACCACAGACATAAAAGTATTGCATGAGTGGATTTATAAAATTGATACAAGGGCCAATTAAAGGAGGTATATTCACACAATATAACAATATTCACCTAGTGTTGTAGCAAGTGAGGTAACAGAATATGTTAATTGGTATTTCTGGTAGACAGATTTAGGAAGAGTGAGAAGGCTGGGATAGTGGTAAGAGATAAAAGTGGAAATAGGTGGGTTTTAAAAGGTTCTGGTGAAATGGGAAAGAAAGAGCTGAGAAGAGAGATTATGGAAGGAAGAAACAGCAAGACTAATTGGATGCCTGTAAATTATTATTTATGGAGATTGGTGAGTTGTTTATTTCTTTGGGTGAAGTACAAATAAGATGAGGAGAGAAATCACACAGGGGAGATGCTCAGTGTCAAATCCATTTGGTGAAGAGATGTTTTATGTTTAACTTAAATAGATGGGGAGTTTAGTTTCCCACAGAGACAATGGAAGGGACTTCCAGAGTTTGACTTCTTGAAATAAATAAAGACAGGGAAAGAGACTATTAACACAAAATGATTTCTGTCCATCTCTGCCTATGCTTGCAATAAAATATAGAATTAAATAGCATTTTTAAATTAAAATCTTCTCCATGGAAACAAATGACAAAACCTGAATAGTGATGCACTTGACTGGTGTTTGATCCATAGTTCACCTACTAGTGGAGGCAGGCTGAGCATGATGGAAATGAGTAGCTGACGTTGCATTACTGCCACCTGGAGAGAAGTGGGTGCAATAGCATCACAGAATGCTTAGCAAAGGGCACATTTTCCTACAGAGTACTGCATTAGTACTATAATAGGGTATGGGTTTTTTTTTTTTGTGTGTGTGTGTGTGTGTGTGTGTGTGTGTGTGTGTGTGTGTGTGTGTGTGTGTGTGTGTGTCTATGGAATATCCATACATGGGCACAATAGTATTGACCTGTTTCAGAAAAACACCCATAGCTACTGAAGTGAAGATGGCTGAGGATCAAAGAATAAAACACCCCACGTTCCTAAGTTATAGATAACCCACTTTCAGACAGCTCCTACCTACACCACCAGGAAACTAGGTAGACTGATTGAATAAAACAACCAGGTGGACAGTAGGAAAATTGATAGCTTATAGGGGGTTGATGCCACAAAATGATGTAATGAAACAGCAATAATAAAGTTTTAACATTACAGTGTACCAATGCAATAGAAACAAGAGGCTAACTGTGCTGCCACATATTGATATATAAGGAAAGGTATATATATGCAACTTGATAGTGATAAAACAAACAAACATTTTATACAAATTTGTGTACCTCATGAATTTCCATTAGTGTGGGATTATGTATGTATAAATTTAAAGGCAGCCATTTGAGCAACCAAAGCACCGCATGGTACAGGCTGAAAAAATACAGGATTTGTGAAACCCCACAATCTACTGCATCCATCTCAGCATCATGGTGTCAGCTAGCTGATTAGTCGTATGGCATGAGTGACAATATAAAGCTTGCCCCAGTGCTTCTACTGTAAATGACACAATCCAGTTTTATAATATTAACACTAACAACTTAGTAAGTTTCAGCCTGCCCACTGGATTTGTTCTTAAGGAGTGTAGAATTGCTAAAGTAATCCCACTCCACAACCTTTAGACCTATAAGCTCCATCATAATGGAACTTATTAATAATGTCATCAGAAGTATACATTCTCTTTATCCAAATCAGTTTGGGTTCATCAAAAGTAGCTCCTGCCTCCTACATTTGGTGGAGTTCTTTGAATAAGTCATTGATGCATTGTATGCAGGCATATCAGTTCACACTGCTTAACTCAGCCTGATCAAGACCTTTGGCAC
Organism: Protopterus annectens; assembly: GCF_019279795.1. Taxonomy (NCBI): domain Eukaryota; kingdom Metazoa; phylum Chordata; order Ceratodontiformes; family Protopteridae; genus Protopterus; species Protopterus annectens. The sequence continues at coordinate 996,903,837 of NC_056730.1, forward strand.
CATCCCACATTCTGGCATTATCAACAGACTAATCAAGCTAAATGTAAACTCATGTGTTACCCACAGTGTAGCAAAATGGCTTACTGGCATATCACAGTCTATTAGATTAGAGGCACAGTCTCATCAAAAAAAGTTGTTACTAATGGTATCCCTCAGGGGTTCTTCTTTGAACCATTTCTCTTATATCAAGGATAATGTCCGGGACCTGTGGCCCAAATGACCGCAAACATAGAATATCATTAAATCTTCAGCTGACTTTCAGATTCTAAAAAAATGCTTAGAATGTGTAAACAAGTGGTGACTAGATCATGGCCTTAAGATAAATGCCAAAAATGCAGTTTTGTGTCCTTTGGCAAACACTGTCACTGTAGCATCTACCACATATTGGCTTTCATTCGTACGGAAAATAAAGCAATCCTGCTTTGGCAAAAGAGATGCAGATTAGCTGAGAAGTATTTGCAAATGTGTGACTCTTTGAAAACATTTGTGCATCTTAATCATTTTAACAAGCATTGTCAATGGGCTTGTCACAAAATACATTTTGGGTCTGGTATTAAGACACAAGGTAGTGGGTTTGATTCTGACCATGTAATTAGCTTAAAGGGCTTAAAATGGCCTTTCTGGTTAGTTAGCCTAGCATTCTCCTATGAATATTATGGGTTGTGAGGTTAGTATACTGGTTAGGTGTTTACCTCACAGTCACAAGATACACCATTTGATTCTCACTTTCAAAAGGGAAGTTGGCTAAGCATAAAATGGCCTACATGGGTAGATAGCCTAATACTTACTATGAATAAATGTCTCAGCTCATTTCTGTAGCTTACCTAAACTAAATTACTTTATTTATTTTTCTCATTCAGCTTTTCTTCCTCTTTCTAATAATCTACAAATACTGTAAACAAAGACTTAGTGTTCAGATTAAATACTGTATGTTGCATACCTGCTATACTAAGAAATAGAACAGTATTTTCAGAAGAATTAACAAGAGACCAATGTATTTAGAAGTAAAACAACAGATCTACTCCGCATATGTACAAAGGAATATAAAAAGGTGACTAACATTGCAGTCATCCTTATGTAGCAGATTGCTGAAAAATTGGCTGTAGCCTAGTGAACTGGGGTTAACTTTTTTTTTTCTTATTTCAACATTTGTTAATCAGGTAATTAGCCTGGATGGTAGACACTTTTCAGTCATGACCTTGGCCACAACCAGTGGAAAAATGAAGCAAAGCAATACACCTAAATTTAAGTAAGATGAAAATATAAACACAGAAAACCTAGAAATATAACGCTGGTAGTGTATTTTAGTATAAGCATGCATAACATGTATCAATATTGCTACATATAATGTTACTATAAAAAAAACAATTTTTGGCTGCTGGTGATGCCAGTGAAGAAGAATCTGTAAGTGAATGATACTGCAATAGTACAATTTGATGGATATTAGGTGATGTCGCAGTAGGAAATTCCAGTGATGGGCTTATTGTCCTAATAAGAAGTGCATGAAAATATAGCTGGAGTTTGCTGTATTTGTGGAAGGAAAAGCAAATATACAGCCTGGTCAAGCATTGTAGGTACTCCTTCATTAGAGCACCAGTAGCCACTGTAGGGAAGAGGATGTCAGAGAATAAAATGTTTCACCCATATAGATGATAATTCATTGACTGACAGACTGACAGTAAAGTGGTTTAGATTGAAGAGAAAAAGGACCAGTTGGTCAGTGAGACAGGTAATGGCTGAAGTGGGATAGGTGTCATAAAAGGAATAGTGGAAAAAATTATGCAACCAATTGTACTATTTAACATTATAGTTAGCCAGTTTGCACATGTGGTGAAGATGAACAAAACTCTGGCTATGGCTCAGGCATCCCCATTTTGATTAAAGTTTGGACTTTTGATGGCATAATCACAAAGGATAGGCATGCCCATCCTGAGGGAAAGAATTATACTGAACAGGCAGACTACTGGTCAAGCCATGCAGGATGCCAGTGATATGGGGACAATACCTGGCTTAGTAGCCTGGGAGGGTTGGGATAGCTGAGGAGGCATGGCTTCCTAGGGTTTAGTGTGGGCAGGTCCTTTCATTGCACAGTCAGCCTTACAGAGGTAACATCAGCACACAGGAGAATAGGACCATAAAAAATCCTCATGTATGCAGAGAATAATGCTGCAGTCATTCATTCCACTTCCAGGAAGCTGCTGGTCATTTTCCTTCACTGAACACTGATGGTCTCTCCTGAGGGTAGTACTAGACAAAGTCACTTTCCACCTCCACTTTCCTTCTTCTCAGCATCCTCAAAACTGAGGGTGGAGGTAACACCAGGTTTGCACATCAGAGCAATTTGAGAGGTCTCTGGCAGCTGACGGTTACAAGCTGGCACATCAGGATACAAAAAAAAAATGCTGAGCAGCAATTATGCAGTCATATTTAAGGCCATTCAGTTAGAGTTATAAAATGTGAGTTTGGTGCCTGGGTCAAAAAGTCACTTTTCCCCTTTGTCTAACCCCATGCCAACCCAGCTCATATATGTGTATTTCTGTAGCTATCTCCAAGATTCAATAAAGCCTACACTACGGTTTTTCATCATGGTGGCATCTTGGCGCAATGCTCACATGGCCGTGTAAAAAATCTGAATTCAGTAAGCTCCTTGTAGTGGTGTGCACCCTCGCGGAAACAATTGAAACACTGTGGCATGCTAATCAGCTGAACAAACAGCTGATTAGCATGCTAATAAATCCAGAAAACATGGTGGAGCAATTAAACAAGATGGCAAGGAACCATGTAGACTCCATACTGGTGTTCCACCTGTATTCCAAAACTGTTGGAATACAGCCACAGAAAGGAGTCTACACAGCATACCTCTCAACCTCTTAGACCAAGAACTCTGGAAAAAGCCATCAATAACGGGTGGATAAAAGCACAAATATAGGGACACTTTGTAAATATTGCTCTTATAAACTTAGAAAATTTATCAAATCAATAGCATGGATTTTCTGAAGGGTATAAAGTCTGAAATTCAATTGTCTGTCATTATTTTCTGACTTTAACCCTCTATGATTTGCCAGAAAATGACAATTTTATGAGAAACATACGAAAAGCATGGGGCATATGTAATCCCACTTCACAAAGGTGGTAGCTCTACTGAATTATCCAATTATAGGCCAATAGTTATACTATCTCCACTTGCAAAGATTATGGAAAAATGTATTCATAGGCAGCTGATGCACCACCTAATCCAGAATCACCTTATTGGCAGACACCTGGCACGGCTTCCGACCTCACCACAGCACTACTTCAGCCTCGTAGCCTCCACCAACACCATAAACTATAATCGCAACAATAACTATATCTCCTCAGCCCTCTTCTTGGATCTTTCCAAAGCATTTGACATGGTTGATCACCAACTTTTACTCCACACCCTGAAAACATTCTGTCTAGATATTAAAGCCCTTCAATGGTTTCAATCATATCTGAATGGCAGACAGCAGGCTGTCCTTTGGCAAAACAAACTCTCTAACCTCCTACCTAACACCTGTGGTGTACCACAAGGTTCTATACTAGATCCTCTGCTGTTCTCCATCTTCATTAATGACCTTTATACTGTCATCCCAAAAGTCAGCTGTATCCAATATGCTGATGACTCCACCCTGATTTGCTCGGCCACATACCCAACAGAGCTATGGTCAGCTACCCAGACCACCTTTAATACAATAGAAAACTGTCTTTCTGATTGTTGTCTGATACTAAATCCCAAAAACTAAAATGCAATTTTTCTCACCAACACATACGTCTACTGCATTCACCTTTACCATAAAAGCAAATGATGGCACAATAATCTCCCGACCCCTCTACAAAACTACTAGGTGTCATCATAGATAATAATCTAAAATTCAACCTACATGTTAACCAATCTATCAAAACCATCAATAAAAACTAGGTTCACTTTACAGAATAAAAGCCTTCCTAACCCCTCCAGCTAAAATTGCCATAGCTCGCTCTCACCTTCTTTCAACATTTCTGGATGCTTTCCCTTTACTGTCTAATTTAAACAAGTCTGTCATTAACAAACTCTCAATCTGCTACAACCACATTGCCAGATTTGCCACTGTGCTGCCTTTCAGGACACATCATTGTGTCAATCTAAACCAGCTTGGGTGGCTAGAACTACCCAGCCTACTCCAGTATAACCAACTGATTTTGGCCTATAAAATACTCTATAATCCGGGAAATACTCCTGCACTTAAAAACATTATCACCCCTTATAACAATCCTAGACCACTTCAATCCTCTAACAGACTACTAATTCAGACCAGTAAAATTAATAATTCAGCCGGTGACGCTCTCTTTGCCAACTCAGTAGGTAGATCCTGGAACTCTCTCCCAGCTGATATTCTTTACTTTCTACCCTGTGTCAATTTAAGACAAGACTCAGACAACATCTGACACTTAACTGGCTATGTCAATGTATCAAGCCTGGCTAAGTCTCCTCTAGAATGAGTAAAAAACTATTAAATCTGCCAAGTTGTGTAACTTAATCCTGACTTACACTTGACATTACCTCTAACCTGTGAAATTTGAATAACTTGTTTATGCACATAATCACTGTAAATATTCTAATTGTAATATGTAATGTTGTATCTCTAATCTTAACTGCTTACCTAGGAACTTTTCTCCCTGGGCCTCTGCTGAAAATGGACATGCATCCAGTCTGACTATCCCAGTCAACAAATGTAAAATAAAAATAAAAAAATAATAAAAATAAATAAATATCTGAACATTCTGTAAAAATCTGTACAGCTGAGAGGTATGCAGTACATGGACAGTATAAAATATGTGAGATTTTAACAGAACTGACCCTAATATGTGACAGAAGGCTGGATGCAACAAAAAGAGTACCAAATGCAATCTTTGTGCCAGAACAAAAATGCAGCTTTGCTCCTCCACCCTTATATGAACAGTACACATTGTTAAGTAATGCAAAGAGCTAAAGGTGCAAGTGTGTGCTAATGAAAATAAATATATAAAAAACATTAAACAGTCTATTCATAGTTACATGTCAGCATATGCAATATGTAGCTGACAAAATCCAGGCATATCCATCTAAAAAAGCAGCAATCCTCTGTGCAGATCTATCCCAAAATAATATCCTCCCTTCTCTGTTCAACATTTGGCTGCTCTTTAGTTTCCCTAGCTACATGGTACCTAATGGTGTAGATTCAGGGCTGTCAGCATTGTGAGATGCAAATGAGTTCTGAACTCATTAGAATTGCTGAATCCCCAAAAATTGGATCCATGTAGGGTTGCAAACATAGTGCAGGCATTCCCTCAATATTTGTGTTTATAGGATGGCAACTGTGAATGCTTACATCAGGTGGGTGTGTCAGGTTAGACTTACAAAGTGTTACATGAAGGTCTGTCAAGGTTGGAAATGCAAGTAAGGGTGCACAATTCACAGGTTCTGTTTCATTAACATCCAACCTCCACTTCATTTGCTGGTAAATTGTGTTTTCTCCGTCAGTTTTTTAGTATTAGTTCAAATGAAAAGAAAAGAAATAAAGGAAAAAGGGAGACATAACTGAAATAAGGAAAAGCACTCTGACATACACAGAAGAAAATATTAGTACACATGAGATATGTCTACATAGGTCTGGATTTGAACTCTCACTCCAGTGCACCTTCAGAAAACAGGATAGGTGATTTATTCCTCTTTGCCATACAATCAGCTTTGCTGCAAAGAACTGAAGTCATTCTTTACACAACCCACAACAACAGAATGTGTACTAATATCAAACCATAACCTATTTCCACATTTATTATAATATTTGGACATACTGCACTTAGTGATCACACAACCTGTCATGATTATTGATTGGAAATATACAGTTCTGTCTAACTTTTCTGTGTTTCCTGGCCATTCATCACTTATCTGACCAGTACTCTGAGACTTGCAGCCTGTAAAACATGCTATACCATTGGTCTTAAAATGTGTAAAGATTTTATACGGCAATAACATGATAGGCATTTGCCAACAAATGAAGGGCAGGTTGGATGGCACAAACAAGCATAGACTCCACTGTTTTGTTGGGGGGTGGCAAAGGTGAGTTAATGTTATAGCAGTTACAAGGGTACAGCTGTTCTGTTGATGGGGGACAAAGCTGAGTTACTATTATGGCACATACAAACAGACTTTTCTTTGGGGGTGAGCAAAGGTGAGTTACTGATATGGCACAAACAAGAATGGACTGCTCTTTTGAGGGGAGCAAAGGTGAGTTACTGTTATTACACAAGCATGAATGGACTTTTTTGGCAGGGAGGTAAATTACTGTTATGGCACAGACAAGAATGTAATGTTCTTTTGGGGGGAGAAAAGGTGAGTTACTGTTATGGCACAAACAAGGATATGCTGTTCTTGTTACTCCTTTGTTTTCCATCCTGCCTGTTGTTTGTTCTTGTGAGAGTTGTAAAGTCAGAAACTGCAGTGGATATCATTACTTTCTAACTTCCCTCGTCAATGATTTTCCAGTACAAATGTATGGTGTTAAACTAAGGGCATGCAGTGATCATCTGTACTTTGTGAGGTCTGACTGTGTGAATCTTTAATGCTTGAGGTCTAATACTTACTAATGGACTCATATAAGTCAAATAAGTCTCTGCTGTCACATGCGACAGTAATGTTTGTACAAATCTCTTTTTACTTGCTTAAGTGATGTACTATAGGGATATGCCATAATATTATTAAACAATACACTCATGCTTTTCAACCTCTTAGCAAAAGAAATCTGGACAAAGCCATAAATAATGGGGGGAACAAAGGCCCAAAAATAGGAATACATTTTAAATATTATGCTTACAAACTTAGAAAGTTGATAGAATAACAGGTTTTGCATTAGCATGAATTTTCTAAAGGGTATGAAGTCTGAATTTTAAATGTGTGTCATTATTTTCTGACTTGTCCTCAAAAATTTGGCAATCATTTGCAAAAAAAAAATCACAATTTTATGAGTAACAAGCCAAAAATATGAGGCAAAAATCTGGACATTCTGCGAAAATCTGTACAATTGAGAGGTATGACCAGGTTCAGAACTTACCTTTTAAATGCAGCAGTTGCCACACTGTTAGTCCAGGGTTGACTCTGTCTGACGCAAGCAGTACACAGCCAATACATGTGAAGGTAAAGGTTGTATGAGTTGCCTGCCATTAATGTTACTATATGTGTGCGAGTAGGAAGAAGGTTTTAGACCCCGAGGTGGTGAGTGTGTTATGTGTTTTCTGAGCACTCCTACATCTGCCTACACCCACAACAGTTGGTGGTTCCCTCTCTGACTTCTCATCTGCCAATGGCTGTGGTGACCTTGACATTGGTGGTGCGATGTCTGCCCCTTCCCCTTGCTGATCCCACTGCAGCTGTTTTCTCGGCATTATGTTGTGTAGCATCGCACATGCTATGTAGATTTTGGTATATGTCCATGGATTGTACTGCAAAGCTCCCCCAGATGTATGTAGGCACTGAAATCATGACAGCAGCAGCCCAAAGACATGTTCTATGACATTTCTGGTTTCAGTGTATACCTTATTATGGCATTCTTCCATGGGTGTGTGTGCATTTCTGACAGGTGTCATCAGCCACATTTCCAGTGCATAGCCTGTATCCCCCAGTAAATGACCCCGTGGGACATCCCTCCTAACAAACATCTGGTACAGTTGGGAGGTGTGCCAGATATGTGAGTTGTGGTAACTGCCAGGGTTGTCAGCACAAACATTCAAGATGATTCCCTTTGCATTACACATGACTTGGCAGTTGATAACCCTTTCTGTTAATGTACAGCCTACCTATTCCCCAGGTGGTACCTTCATATCTACATGGGTGCAATCTATGGCATCCAACTCTTTAGGGTAGTGTACTAGCCAGTAGAACTGTGGCATATTTCTGGCCTTTTCCTTAGAATGACAGGGAAAAAATATGTGCTCACTGGCATGTTGAAGCATAGCATCCAGGAACTGGTGGAGGATCCTGGATGCTGATGCCTGTGACACCCCAGTATGTCCCTTGTTGGTTTCTGAAAAGTACCTGTGTCTAAGATTCTAAGGGCTACACAGACCTTAGTTTCTACATGGATGGGTTCCCCGTTGGTTGGTTGTGGCTTTGAGTTGAAGGTGGCAGAGGTTGCAGAGTTCCTGTAGTGTCCCTGTCCAATTTGTAGTATTCTCCAATTTCCACATCATGTAGGTTGTGATAAGTTAAGTGTGGCCTGAAAACTCTTCTCCTTCTTAGCCTAGGCCTAGGCCTATCAGCAGCAGCAGCAGCATGGGCTTCAGCCTATATTACATACAAATGGATTAAAGAACCAGCAGCCCCTAACATCCTATATGTGTAGATTTTCCATGTCTGCCCTCCAAAAGTTTTTACATTTTCAGGAAAAAACAGAATGGAGTCTACATGGATGCTTTATAGCTGGTTGAATAGCTCCAGCAGATTAGTTGATTAGCAGGCAGTTCTGTTGATTATACTATAATTAGCATCTATGAAACACAGACAAAGACAGATGCAATCCATTAATAATCTACACCATTATAAAAAGGCAAATATGTATTTAGCCAAACTAATGTTGAGGAGAGTTGTATGTGTTTGCAAAACTGCAAAAACACTTTTTTTCAGGATATATCTGTACAGAGGATTACAGAACTTCATAAAGTATGCTTGCTTTTTGCCAGCTACATACTACATAGCTGGAATGTTTTTAAGAAAATCTGAAACATAACCTTTTACACTTTCATCTGTATGCATTTTCTTAAAGTGTACTGATGGCACTGGCATATTTATCAAGCCATTTCACAGGTATACATTTTTGGCTATATGTGGAAGTGCAATTGTCTGTGATAAATATCATAAGATCATAGAATCATAGGAGGTTACTAGGCTATTGGCCATAGGGCCTTTACAAGCCTAGCCATGTTCTACTCCCATTCCCTCACAGACAGACAGAAATAAGCTATATTAGCATGTGAATTTATGATCAGTACCAACTGCCCCTATCCAAAGGAAACATAGATGAAACCCCTGGGATGAATTTACGGTTTCCCATCCAATTGCCCAAGTTACACTTAAATATTTTTATTGATGAGCTCTATTTAACTTGAATTGTGAGGTTGTTCCAGAGGAGTTATAGCTCTGGGAGACATATCTGTCTGTCTAGCAAGTCCTGTTTATGTTGCAGGCTAGGTTAAGGTCTCTAGAGTGACAGAGCCTTGTCCCATTAAATTTGCAGATGTGCAACATTTCCATTAAGGCAGGGTCTGAGACTGCTCTGTAGGCCAAGCCCAGGTCACCTCTAAGCTGTCTATATGATACAGGTATAGTGACAGTCCCTTCAGTCTCTGTGTAGGTCATGTGATGAAGGCCTTGAATTTATTGATGAGAAACCTCTGAGGTCTCTCCAGCTGCTGCAGGGGTCTGTTGAGGTACATACAGAAGGGACCAATTGTACTTTATTATTGGTCTGATGAGGGATGAGTACAGAGAAGTTATAACCTCCTTTGTTTTGGATGCTATTCCCTTACTTATGAGATGGGCAACATAAAACGCCTTCCTCACCACTGCATACATGTGATGATCAAAGTTAAGGCTGCTATCAATGTGCGTTCCCAAGTCTCTCACTACTGGGTTTGAACATAGGGGCTATTGTTGATAATGTAATTTGCTGGGAGTTCACCTTTACTGAAGGGGATGATAATACATTTTTGCATTAAGTTTAAGTTCATGGATTTGGCACCAGTCATTTGTGTAAGCCCTTTTTATAGTACAGTGACATAATTTTGAGTTTCAGTGATTGCACCCAGTTTGCAGACATCTGTGAACCTGGTAAGTCACATGCCATCTGTTTTCACCTGAACGTCTGAGAAATAGATTCCAAACAGAAGTGGATCCAGCACAGATTCTTGTGGAACACCGCTAGTAACAGGTCTGCTGCTACAGGTGGAATCCCCTACTTTGCTTGTATGCATTCTGTCAGTGAGCCAGTTGGCTTCTCATCTAATAACATACTGGTTTACCCCTATTTTTTAGATTTCTTCAAGTCTTTTGGATTTCTCATACCATGACGGGAATGGGCCCCATTCCTAAATCAAAGCATGCTTAAAATTCATGAAATTAGTATTGTTTCAATCTCAGAGATGAGCCAGAAGTGCACTTCGCAGCACCCGCAATGTGCCCAGTAATGACTCCTTCTGCAATTCATACAGAGTTACATGTATTGGTAATATAGCTAAATAAGACTGTAGATTCTTTTTTATAAGACCCACTGCTTCTACTACTTATGGAACTGTCTGGGTATCTTTCTTACATATTGCTCTTGTTTCTGTCTGCAATTCCTGATATTTTCTGACTTTGTGTCTCTCTTTATGCAAGACAATGTAGTCACTGGGTGTAGCGATTTCAGTGATCAATGCTACTTTTGTCTTATTTTCATGGACCTATACCTGGTTTTCTCGCATTTATCTTTTGAACTGTTGTTAATGGGTGATCCCATGTGATATAGACTTCATCATTTTCTGTGATGCTTTGTGGCTCATGTGTCCAGTGTTTTTCAGCTACTTCACTATTATAGTATTCAGTATTATTAGTCTTGCAACATTATGCCTTTCAGTATACAGTCCTTCTGCCATTAGTATACCACAACCAGCAATGAGGTGTGCAACTGTTTTCAATTTTGTTTTACAAAACCTACATTTGTCTGTTTCTACCACATGTTCAATGGACTTCATAAGCCAACATGTACGTAGCCCACTATTTTGGGCCGCCAATATAAACCTTTCATCTTTTGGTTTAAATTTGCCTCTCCTTAACCCTTCCTGCATTCAATCCTGATCAACATGAGGTTCTTCTAGGAGTTTTCAATACTTGCAGCTATATTTATGCATTTTCCACATTTCTTGCCTTCTCATGTGATCCTTCACTTTATATTCTTTCTTTTGTTTTTTGGTACATTGAGTTGCTGCCTGACTTTTATCTACTTCTGGTTTGATTTCCATTCCCACTTGATGCCAATATGCTTCTGCTAGACTAAGAAGGGAAGTCATCTTAGATTTATTCTCCTCATGTTTCAAAACTTTCACTATATTTAGATCTTGTGAGGTCAGCAGATATGTGTACAGTCCCACAATTGTAGATCTATACATGTGATCAATTTCAAGTTGGCCCATACCTCCTTTGGAAATGGGAATATATAATCTTGGTATGTACTGAATTTATAAATCATTTTGTCAGCATGAAGCATCTTTCTTTTTTTCCTGTCTAATCTATCCAACACCTTTTGGGGCCAGTCAGTCACTCCAAAACTGTAGGTTTGGACAGGAAGAGCAAATTGGTTTATAGCTTGATTTTTTTTCCTACATATCAACTATGTTTTCAGGATTAATTTAAGTCTTCTAAAATATTCCTTACTAAGCTTTAGTCACATTTGTTCATGTTCTATTGTTGATCCTTCATCATTTCGCAAATATTTATATACTCCTTCTTGTTCAAGTTCTTTTATATCACATTCTTGTCCCAAATTGATGTTTTCTTGGTGTTGCAGCTTTCCTGCTTTAAATGTTGCTTTTGAACATTTATCAAGACCAAATGACATTCTTATATCATTTGAAAAAGTTTGACTACTTGCAGTTGTGCTTTCAGTTCCTCATTTGATGAGCTATACAGTTTTAGATCATTGACAAAGAGAAGATGAGAATTCTTTACACTTTGTTGCTTTCTTTCAGTCAAATTATGGCCATGGCCTAATCTGTTAAACAGACAGCACAATGGGTTAAAGGCAAGGTGAAAGAGCAACGGTGACAGAGTCACCCTGGAATACTCCATTTGGATTTTTAGCCCTTGAATAATAATTTGTCCTTTATCATGGATTAACTGCAAAGTGGTTTTCCACTGTTTCATGGTTGCTGTGATGTAGTTTACCAATGTAGGGTGTATCTTATACATTTTTAAGCACTCTTTTATCCATGAATGTGGGATACTGTCTAAAGCTTTTTTGTAGTCAATCCATGCCATACTTAGATTCTTCCCCTTTTTGCAGTTCTCCACTATGACTTTATTTAACAACAAATGATCCTTTGTTCCATATGACTTTCTTTTATTGCCCTTTTGTTCTATTGCCATAATTGAGTTTTCTTCAAAATGACTATAAACTCTGTCGGCATCAATTACAGTCTAGAGTTTATTCGTCATTGGAAGGCAAGCTATTGGGCTATAATTTTTAGAGTAGCTTGCAGGTTCACTTTTAATAAGGAGCATTGTTTTTCCTGTTGTTAGCCAGGTTGTTGTCTATTTGGGGTGTGCATATAAATAATTCTTACTCATGGGTAAATCTTCTTGCAAAGATGTTAATAATTTTAATCAGAAGTTATTATGTACCCTGCTTGCAAAATTCATACGGGAACCAAAAAAAAACAGAATCTCATATATCAAACTTACGACCCCAAAAAATAAAGGTGGTCTACATCTCCCCAATTCCGAGAGATATTACTTAATCACAAATGCTAATAGAGTACTGCGAATAGCTGAATATAACCCAAAGAACAAAGATTGGTCTCCAATGTGGATAACAATATACCAAAAACATATCAAAAGCTTAGATATCAACCCCAAAGCCCTACCATTTCTAAATGCAAGTTTAATAAAACCGTGCAAATTAACAGAACCATTGAAACACTCTATCTTATTAACTCAAAAACTCTTCAAATATCTAAATCTAACTCAAGCTATGATGATGCTACAACCCCTACACAAAAATCCCAATCTTAAAATAAACAATCAGTCTTTAAACCTAAATCCATTCCCTAAATTAATTAATATAACCATCCAAGATATATATCCATACATCAACAACTCTATACAAGAAATAAGGAATCATTGGAACCTCCCCAATTCCTATACAGTGATTTTAAGGCAAATCAAAGAATTATGTACCAGTTATGTACAAAACCACAACATAAACAGTGACAATATAACAACCTGTAACTCTCTATGGAAAACCATCCTCTCAACTAAAAAATATATCACTAATACATACAAACTAATTAAAGACATTAAATTCCAAAAAGACCTGCTTATTTCAGACTGCTGGAGAAAGAACAACCCTTCCATCAATACCCTTCAACTAAACCAAGCTATTAACTTAACAAATAGATCCATACCTCTCAAAAAATTGGCATTTACCCAACTGATGATCTATAACAACTCATATTTCACACCTGCTATCCTACATACATTTAACTCTACAAATTCTCCTCTTTGTCCTCATTGTAAAACTCAAACGGCTGATATAATACATTTATTCTGGAGCTGTAAATGTGTATTTAAACTTTGGGACTCCCTTAAATTTCAATTACAAAAAATGGGATATCAAACTACCACACTCACCTGGGAATTTACTCTTCTACATATTCTACCAAATAATATCTCTAAACCTCAAGCAATTACTATGATCAATATCTTTCTGTTACTGAAACACTATATAGCAACCAATTGGTTAGACCTAAATAACACATCCTGGCAGAACTTCAAATTAATGGCGACTAAACATCTTTTAGCACATAAAATTCTAATTGATAAAGGGAATAAAAACATTAATCACAGGAAATTATGAACAAATCTACAATGTTCTGCTGGCCTAACACATGACAACATTTCAGACTTAAATACAAATAAGAGATCCCTTATTAAACTATATCCATAGACCAAGAAATCGTCTCCTTTTTCCTACTCCTTATTTTCTTTTCTTCTTGTTTTTTCTCTTATCTCATAAGGTATATGCTTAATCACAACAACTCACACTGAATTATACCTTTTTCCCCTGAATATTGAAAGCATCTATGTATATAATGTAAATAATATTGGTTGATTGTCTTATTTTATGTTTATACTACCCTCAATGTATAACAACTGTTTACTGTGAGGAAGTCCTACATCTATCTGTGCTATTATGTATGCTATTTTAGTTTAATGAAAAGACTAAATAAAATTATTGAAAAAAAAGAAGTTATGTACTGCATTTGGGCCTGGTGTTTTCCAGTTAGATGCTTTTCTTAACTTTGTTTCAATCTCTCTGGCTGTTACTTCATTCCATTTCATATCCTGTACCTTTAAACTTCTTAGTCTTTCTTTTACTTCTTCTATCCAATTAGCATCTTTGTTATGTTCTACAGGAGACTTCATAAATACTTCTCTAAAAGGTATCTAGTGCTTTTTTTTGTTGGTCTTTTATTTCCTTTTACCTTGTTTCCCAGTTCTCTTTAAAACTTTTTGGGTAATCAATAAATTGCTTATTTTGTACTTTTCTTTTATATTTATCTGTGTATCTTCTAAGTTTTTCTACCTGTGCTGATATTTTTAGTTTATTATTTGTGACTGTGCATGATAAATCCTGATCCATTATAATACTGTGCATTGCTTTTATCACGTCTCTCTTTCTGAGTATTTTTGATGATCTGTTCCCACTTCTATACTCTTCTGACAGTGGCACTTCTTGTCTTAATTGCTTTATACCTTTCTCTATTCATTACTTCCATGATGTTATTTGATTTCTCCCCTTCCTTTCCCTTACTATCCTGTGTTTTTGTCTTAGAATTTTATCTGTTATTAATTAAGCTGCACAGTAATATATTCTGTTTACTTCTGTTATATTACATGGATCTCTATGGACAGTCCTAATTGCTGTGTTCATTTGTTTTATCAAACTTCTAACATTCTGGGTTTTATTGACCTTCTGCAGTCTATTTGTTTCATTGGTCTTAATATGTCTATCTCTATTAAATCAAGCAATCTTCTCTTAGATCACTTTCTTCTAAACTGTGGGCACATTTTTTGTTCATTTTCTGCGGACATTCTATAGAAAGCTCTATAGCATCTTCCTGTGGCACATTCTCTTTAATTTCATCCTGTATCATCCGTTGTTCTGTCATATGGGAACTTACTGGCCTATCACTCCTCAACATTGACTGAGGATACTGTAAATATATAATAGAGGATGCACATGTTACCCTAAATAACTATGAGAACAGTAAGATTTACTTCAGGAAGGGTAACTGTGTTACCAGAGGTATAGTATATTTGGCTATATGTAAAGACTGTTTCAGTTTCTATGTAGGGAAATCAGAGAGGGCACTCAATAAACGTATTTATGAGCACCTTTATAGTATTAGAAAGGGACACTTGAACAATGCATTGTGTATGCACTTACAAAGAGAACCCAAACATGTAGGTTTTTTATTCGGAATCCTTGAATAATTACATATAGACCCTAGGGGGGAGACTGGGAGAATTGGTTAAGTTGCAGGGAGACCTATTGGCAACTAAAATTAAATGCAACTCAGTCCCCGGGATTGAACAACCACATTTCCATTAAACCTTATTTAATTAAAAGAGCGGTGAAGCTATGAAATAAGTATGTTCTGCTGTACAATATTTTTATAACATTTTTATTAATTTTTTATAATATTTACATAAGGTTTCTTAATGTTATTTGTCATTTATGTTTCTACATACATATGTACTGATGTATTTATTTACATATATTTACACTTTTTGAAGGTTTGTGGAGTGCTCAGTGAAAATTGTATAACTCAAAGGATTTAAAGATTTGAACAATGAAGTGAGTGTTTAACTTTAAATATTTGAAACAATTTTGGCACCTTTTTTACAGATGGGGGTATTTAAATGAGGGTAAAAAATGTCTTGTTTGTTTACACGCTTGAAAAAGCCCTGCAATTGAGTCAGGGTGAAAGCGCTTGTGATATTTAACTTTTAATAAAGTTCCATTGGACTACCATGCTTGCTTGGCACCTGGACCGTTTTTCTTGGGATTTGCTTTTTAGTTTACGGTCTCTGCCTATTTTTTTTTTTATTATTATTTGAACATTAATACTGGTTTGCTGTGAAGGGCTCCAAAATATCTTCATATGGGGCATGACTGGTGGGGATAGTGGACTGAAGTTTTCACTGAGCCTGTTTGCTAGCAGGTTGGCAATTTTCACAGGTTCCATACGAATGGTACCATCCACTATTAGTTCAATGCAAATCCAACCATTCCCTTTAAGACTTTGGATTTAGTTAAGGAGTGCCTTGTGATTATCCTTAACCAGGGATGTTAATTTGGTTTTGTAGTTAACCTTGGAGGACTTAACAAGATGTCTAATTTGCTTATTCAAGTTGTGGAGTATGCCTTTCCTTTCCTGAGACTTTTCCTTCTTGTTCTTAACCAGCAGTTTCTTTCTGTTATTGTATAACCTATTTATGTTGGATGTGTACCAGGGTGGTTTGTTTTTTCATGAGAATCCCGATTTAATCCATTCAGGTATGGCTGAGTTTATGCACTTGTATAGGTGTTTATAGAAGGCATTAGTATATTCCTCAGTATAGAAATACTGCTGTCAGTGGTGAGCGGGGATTCAAAACTATTTATGCCATCTTGTAGGAGGCTATAGTTATTTAACCTTTTTGACCCAGAGGAGAGTTCAGTTGTGATTGTTACTTTGAATAAAACAGATTTGTGATTTGACCTTACTTGGGTGGAGCAGCAATTTCTCATGTTGTTGAGCACTAGGTCAAGGATATTTGATCCCCTTGTGGGGTGTCAACTTTCTGTTCTGAGCAATTTGTGTTAACAAAGTCCAGAAACCTTCTGGTGAGCATGTTAGTGCTTGTATATGTTGCCCAGTGAATGGAGGGATAGTTAAAACCACCCATGACTAGGGTGTTTGGCTGCACTGTGAGTGACTCAAGTAAGTAAAGGTAGGCATTGTGGTTTACCTGGTTCATGGTGGGGGACCTGTAGCTAACAATGATGTGGAGGGGGGATATTTCCTACAATTAGCTGGACTTGGAATACAATATGACTCCCTAGATCTATTCCAAGTCCAGCTAATTGTATTCCTACAATTAGCTGGACTTGGACTAGTTCTAGGGAGTCGTATTGTTTAACCAGACTTGAGGTGTATTTGTCTTTGATGAAGATGGATACATCTCCCCCTTTGGTTCTTTCATATTCATTTTGAAGTCTGAACATGTGGAACACATGGTAACCTTGTATTGCTGTGGTACTCTATGCGGCCTTGAACCAAGTCTCTGATCCTGCATAGGCATCTATATCTTCCAAAGAAAGGGGTGCTTCCAGTGAGTGCAGTTTCTGATTTAAACTCCTAGCATTAAGCAGCATAGCCTTGATTTTGTTTCTAGAAGATGTTTTCATGTCAGGAATTTCATTCTTATGACATTACCTAAAAAGGCACTGTGAGGAAGGTAAGTACATTAGCCAATAACTGAAAGCCAAGATGTGACAGGTGATGTTCATCCCTGGCAAAGCAGTGTGGTCTTGTGACCATGTCGTCCCAGGTTGACAGACACTGGATCCCCCTGGATTGACTACAGAAGCTAAGCCAATTGTTAAAGTCAATCATTGTTTGTTTGTAGTGAGGCATCATCCTGGATGAAGGTAGAATGCTGGTTAGAGCTAGGGACAAACCTGCCTGGGACACATAATCAGTGAGCTCAGTCATATCTGTCTTCATATAGTTCATTGAGGTACATCTCAAGTCATTCACTCCAACTTGGACTACGATAGAGTCATAACAGTACTTTTTTGAGAGACTTGAGTACGTGCCCAATTTGATGGATCCTGTCACCTGACAGACAGCTGACCCTGACCTTCTACTTGTTCAGCCTGGTAAGTGGGACATCTGTGAGTCTCACTATGGAGTCACCTATGACCAATACATTTGGTTTTGAGGTATTTTGCATTAGGGGCTTGTTGTGTGGGATGCTGATGTATGTGTTTATATGTGTAGTGGATGCTGTTCGGTCTGCATTGCGTATGGGCTGTTTGTGTTTAGGAGCTCTCTGTTCTTTAGGTGTACTTCTATTGAGCACCTTTTTGTATGTGGGTTTATGTGTTTTGCTGATGGTTTGTGGAAGATGTGAAGTATGTGTGCTGACAACCCATTTGAAGTTAGAGTTGCTATTTCATGAGAGAGAGCATTGATTCCAGATTTATAGTTTAGATACATCGCTCACATTTTTGTAGCATTATGTTTTAGGAGTAATGTGTTGTCAGTATACATGAGGCAGTTGCTACATTTCCTCAGGATGCCCATGTCCAACAGGCTGGCTGGAGAAATGATGGGAAACTGTCCACCCATTATGTCAGGTTTGTTCTGTAGTAAGTAGTGGAGAGAGGGCTGGATGGAACTGGTTATGTTGTGGTACTATTAGAATCAATTAAACTCTGGAGGTTTGGGAGTAGGTGCGTGCATCAACGCCTAAAAATACACAGCTGAGTTGCTCTCCAGGCAGCAGTGCTCAACTGTGTAGCACAAAGAGAAACAGGGACGTCTTGGATGGTTCACAAACAGCTATCTAGAGAAAACATGACTTTCTAAGTCTATGTGCAAATGTTTCAGGGACAGTTTATTTGATAGCACTTTTAGCATTTCAAAGATGGTTTGTGAGAAAAATGTGTCATTTGCCTGTTGTGTTGAGTGGTGGGAGCAAAGTTTAGTTACTGTTATGGCACAAACAAGGAAAGACTATTCTTTTTTAGGGGGGGGTAAAGTTGAGTTACTGTTATGCCACAAAGAAGAATATGTTGCTATTATGACTTTGCTTCGTTTGCATCCTGCCTGTGTTTCATATTTCACATGTCTAGACTGTTTGATGTTTCTACAGTGGATATTACTGAGTGGCTAGCTTTTCTGTTTTATCCGGAAACAGTTATTTTGTAGATATGTGATACTTACATGTATTATCCCTCTGTTGTATTTTAGGACACTTATGACTACGCCACCCAGGTGTATAAATCCCTGTAGAGCCCCCACCCCCCTTCACTGATGTTGGCAACTAGATGATAGTAGATGCCTTTAGGCACCATGGGGCTTTTCTATTGGAAAGGGGATGTGGGGATATGGGATGCTGTATACATATATGATGTCAGCTGGTGGATGACTTGAAAGCTTTGGGTGGCCACAGCAGAACATATGAGCAGGTGCACCACATGACCACTGGAATGATCACAGCTGCAAGGCGGAGAGCAGCCATGCTAGGGAATGATCATTAACAGCCAATGAACAGTTCCTGACCAATATCCGGGATTCTGAGAGCTCACAGGTGCCTGCAGTTCAGCATTTCCTGAATGTTGGAGCCACACTTTTACAGACAGCAAGCACATCCCAGGAGGAACCTCCGGGTAAGCTTTGATATCTCTACAGCTGAATACTATTGTACAGTAAAACAATTAAAATTAAAAAGTTAATTCTGTGTCACATTCATTTTTTTGAGGTGGGGGATTGAAGATTGCTACAGTTATAAGCTTAGGTTGGAGTTGTCAGCCATGCTCTTGTTAAAAGTATACTTTATATGTCTTTTAAGGTGCAAATGTATTACCCCCTGTGTTACTGCTTATTGTAATGATGTTGCATTCACCTCTTGCTTAACTTCTTTCAGGACCATCTGGATTACAGAGGAGTATCTTTTCTGCAGGTGGTAAGCAAAACATTTTTATGTCAGCATTGCTGAGCTATTTAAAGAAATATTTTAGTGTGTATCGCTGTACTGTTTGTAATAGTAGAAGCACTGTTAATTTGTTTGCATATATTGCACTTTAGTAGTGCAGGTATTAATTCATTCCTGTTTTTCCTTAGTTTTACCACAGGTGATCTTGACAGTGGGAGTGTGCTCCCTGTGCCACTTGATGGCAGTGTATCAGCAGACTCTGATGATGATGGTGGTGAAACTGAAGCACAGTAAGGGGGGTGCAGAGTTTGAATCTGACACAGAGGTTGACATCCCACCATCACCTGCATTTTCATCAGACACAGCCTGTAGACCTATGCATACCCAGTTCACTGAGACAATGGATATTGGACAGGTTGAGGGTGAGGACATTGATAAGGGAAGTGTTTCTACTATGGCTTCAGTGCCTGTTGAGTCTGTCCATAACCAAAGTGCAGACACGGTACCACACAGGAGGATTGATAGTGGTGCTTGGAGGGGGCCTGCTGTCCCTCTATCACCTGATGCAATTGCCACTGCCTCACTCAAGGTATGTTTAGGGCCATCATTGAGGCACAGGAACATTCCCATAGGTGCTCCAGACAAATGTGCAGGGTTCTGGATGAGGCACAGTGTGACATGCCTCCACCATGTTGCCAATTCACTGGATGGGATGAATGACATGTTGGAGCACAGGGTGTCTGTGATGGACCAAGGGGTGTCTGTCATGGAATGAGCAGTGTCTGTGATGAAACGCCTGCTGGGAGGGGAATGGCCATAGCCCTGTTTTCCATCTTTTGGATTCAGGGATACAAAAGCTGTGCCTGATGCTTAGGGTGCATAGCTAACTTATTGTTTAGTACATCTGCATTTGTATTGTTGAACTGATCATTATACCTTTGACTTATATTGAATTTGGAAAGTTAGACAGTTGATGGTATCAAAATTTCACAACATTATAGTGAATGCCCTTATAAGGGTGTTTAGGTCAGAAACTGCAATTTGTATCATTACTTTCAACTTTTCTCTTAAATGATTTTCCAGGACAAACGTATTGTGCACGTCATAAGTCACACCATCACATTCAGATCTCAGGATTGTATGACAGCACTGTAGTCAAACCTCATCAGATAGTAATACAGTATAATGCTCTCCTTTGCACGTACCTCTACAGACACATGCATCAGCTGGAGAGACCACAAGGCTTTCTCAGGAAGATAACACAGGGCCTACAAACCATGTCATGATGTATATGTATATGAATAAATTAAAAGCCATGTCATTGTTATCTGTCTGGTATAGGATGAGGCGACGTCTGTCTGACCTCCATGTCAGTGTCTTACCATGCCCTGGTAGATTGACTGCATATCCAAACATCTGATATAGCTGATGATATCAGCAGTGTCTATTGAGACAATAATAACAGTAATAATAGTGTCCCACATGATGTGGTAAAAGGCTTTCTCTAATGTCAAGCAAGAGCACACACAGTTGACTGCAGTGACAATAGAGTCAATACTATTTTAGTACACAGACTAGAGAGCACAGCATGTAACGCAAGTGCTATGACACAAGTCTAACTTTTGCAAGACTGCAGCTGAACTTATAGGGTATGACATCAGCAGCCCATGTGTGAGACAAGATTCTGGCAGGCCTGCATAGATTCATAGCTTCATAGCTTCATAGGTTTATATGAAGCTGCTACCATAATGGCCCTTCGTTCATATGAGGTTACTAGGCTAATAGTTCTAGGGCCTTGTCAAGCCTACACAAGTTGGACCATTGTTCCCTTATAGACCAAGATATTTAGTCCATATTTGCAAACCATGATCAGCACTAGTTGACCCTGTCTAAGAGTGACATAGATGAACCCCATGGTGTTTATCTATGATTTCTCATCCAATTATCTCAGTTATGCTTACATAAAGTCATTGAGAAGGTCAGTTTCACATGAACTTGGAGATTGTTCCATAGGAGTGTGGGAGAGATATCAGTCTCTTCAACATGTCCTGTTGATGTCAACAGGCTAGGTTAATATTTCTAGAGCAAGTAAGTCTTATTCCATGTGATTTGTTGAGGTGCAGCATTTCCATTAAGGCAGGATTCATGATTGGTCTGTAGGCCAGCCATAAGTCACCTCTCAGCAGTCTGTACGATGCAGAGTACAGTGATAGGTCTTTCAGTCTGTCCAAGTGGAAAATGTATTTGAAGTGTCTGGATTTTCTTACTGAGAAACCTCTGAGATTTCTCCACTGCTGCAGGTGTCTGATGAGAGATGTGTACGGTGGAGTTATAGCACCCTTAGTCTTGGATGTTATGCTCTCACTTATGAGGCATGCAACATAAAGAGCCTTCATTACCACTGTGGGCATATAATGTTCAAAGGTGAGGTTGTAATCAACCTGAATCCCCAAGTCTCTCTCCATGTGGTTAAAACATAGGGGTTATTATTAATATTGTATTTTGCAGGGACTTCTTTGCTGAAAGGTAGAATATTGCATTATCTTGTGTTAACTTTAAGTCTGTGGTTTTGGAAACAATTATTTTTGTTTGCAAGCACATTTTGTAGTATGTTGTCATCCATTGAGGATCCAATGATTGCACCCAGTTTGCAGTCATCAGTAAACTTGTTGAGCCACAGGCCATCTTCTTTCACCAGATTTTCTGGGAAATACATTCCAAACAGCAAAGGTGGGCCAGCATAGACCCTTGTGGCACACCACTGGTAACAGGTCTGCTGGCAGAGGTGGAATCCCCACCTATGACTGTATGCATTCTTTTGGTGAACCAGTTGCCTAGCCATCTACTGACATATGGGTGAGTTCCACAATAATTCCTCAGTGGGGGATTGTGTCAAAGATCTTGGCTAAGTTGAGATAGATAGTATGTACTGATTTGTCGTCAAGGGCTTTGGTGACACTCTCAAATAATTCCACTAGGTTTAACAGGCATGATCTGCCCTTAACAGAGCCAAATTGTGTCAGATGAAGAGTTTGAAGGTCACCAATGTCCTTTTTGTTAAGGTCTAAGATGATTCTCTCCATGGCCTTACAGACAAGGCTGGTCAGGCTTATTGGTGTATAGTTCCACAGGTCGATTGAGGGACCACCTATGTGCAACAGTATTATGGTTGCTTTGTTCCCCTCTACTGTGACAAAGCCAGTAGGTAGGCTGTGGTTGAAGGGAGTACCCAGTGGTTCTGCTAATTCTTGCGTTAGACTGTTTAGTAAGCAGCCTGGCATGCCATCTGGTCACATAGAGGCAGTGTTTTTGGCAATGAAGAGTGAAATTAGGACCTGTTATTTGGAGATAAGAGGTAGAGTTAGTATGCTTCAGGGTATGTTCGGTGGAGACAGGAGTGTTAAATTGTTGCTAAACCTGTCTGGTAATAGGTTGGCAATGTTCTCAGGTTCACTATAACTGGTACCATCCACTATGAATTTGGTGCAAAGCTGGGACTTATCTTTTGCATTGCAGACATAGCTAAAGTACGCCTTGTGATTATCCTTAGCTAGGGATGCTAATTTAGTTTCATAATTAACTTTAGAGAACTTTACAAGATGTCTCATTTGCGTGTTTAAGCTATGGAGGGTGTTCTTCTGCTGAGACTGATCCCTCTGATTATTGAACATCAGTTTCTTTCTTTTGCTGTATAATCTATTTATGCTAGATGCCCACCGGGCAGCTTGTTTTTTATGAGCATGTTTTGATCCATTATGGTGCAGCTAAGTCTATACACTAGTAAATATATTCATACAGAGCATTTGTGTACACCTCCATATAGGAGTTTTTACTTTCAGTGGTGGCAGTAGGTTTGAAACTATATATGCCATCAGTTAGGATTCTATAAATTGCTTTGCAGACATTTTTCCACATTTTGGTTCCTGAAGAGGGTGAGGTATGATTGCTACATTGAACATGACGTATTTATGGTCAGACCTTACCAGAGAGGTTCTCACACATGGGGTGGTGCAGAGATCTCTCATGTCAGTGAGTGCTTGGTCAAAGACATTCAAGTCCCTTGTGGGGGAGCAGACTAACTGTTCCAGAGCATTCATGTTTACAATGTGCAGGAACCTTAGGACAAGCAAGTTTGAGTTCATATCTGTATCCCAATCAATAGTGCAGACTAACTGCTCCAGAGCATTCATATGTACAAAGTGCAGGAATCTTAGGATGAGCAATTTTGAGCTTATATGTGTATCCCAATCAATGGAAGGATAGTTAAGGTTACCCATGCCTAGAGTGTTTTGCTGTATTATGAGTGAGTAAAGTAGGTCTAGGAAGGCACTGTGTGGTTTTCATGGTTCATGTTGGTGGACTTGTAGCTAACAATGATATGGAGGGAGGGTTTTCTACAGTTAGTTGGACTTGGGAGTAACTTTAGGGAGCCGTAATGCTTAACCAGCCTTAAGGTGTACTTGTCTTTTATGAAGATGGATATATCTCTTCCTTCAGTTTTTTAACATTCATTTTCCAGTCTAAATTTGTGGAAGGCATTATAGCTTTTCATGGCTGGAGTACTGTCTTCAGTCCTAAACCATGTCTCTGTTACTACACAGACATCAACATTTCCCCAAGTAAGAAGTGCCTTCATTGAGTTTCTGATTTAGATTCATAGCATTAAGCAGCATAACCCTTATTTTCTCTTTTGAGGGTATATTTATGTCAGGAACTGTGTTCTTATGACATTGCCTAAAAAAGGCAATAGGTGGCAGATGAAGACCATTCCTGGCAAAGCAGCATGGTCTGTCGAACATATCATCCCAGCCTGACAAGTACTGAATCCCCCTGGAGTGACATCAGCAGCTAAGTCAATTGTTGAAGTTGGCAATTCTTTTTTTTTGTATGGAGTCACCATCCTGGGTGAAAGTATATTGCTGCTTAGGGCTACAGACTTACCTGTCTGGGGCACATAATCTAAGAGGCCAGTCATATCTTTCTTCATATAGTCCAGTGAGGTACATCTCAAGTTATTTACTCCAACATGAAGTAAAACAGAGTTGTAACCATGGTTGTTGCTGAGAGACTTGAGTGTGTGCTTGATTTTGTGGATCCTGGGACCTGACGGGCAGCTGACTATGACTTTTTCCTTGTACAACCTGGTGAGGGGGGACATCTTTGTGTCTCAGTATGGATTCTCTTATGACCAAGACATTGGTTTTGAGGTACTTTCCCTTAAGCCTTAATGGGTGAGACACTGATACATTTGTTTTTATATGTAGTGGGTTGCGCTGGAACTGTCATGTGTGCAGAAGGTTTGCATTTGCGATAACTTTGCTCTTTTTGTAAGCTTCTAATGAGTGCATCTGCATATGTGGGGTTTTGTGTTGTGCACTTTTTTTTTGAGGAGGTGAAGCATTTGTCCTGACAACCTGGTTGAAACCTGATTTGTTGTTACCTGAGAGAGCATTTATTCTTGATTCATTGTATACTTTCATCTCTCACATATTGTACTGGGTAAGTTTTAGGAGTATATGGTTATCACTATGCATAAGGCAGAGCAATTTTGTGAACAGCAGCAACTGGTCTTGTGTATGGGGGACATAGGTGCCACCCCAGAGGCTGCAGTAGGCTCCCATTGCATGTGAAGCAGTGCTCCTCAATGACACTGCTCAATCACAACCATTTCTACTGTTTGGGTGATTGTGCAGTTGCCTCTGGTGCTGCTCACAAACATGCTCTGCTAAAAACAAACATGCAACTATGCTCAATAAGGGTACTTGGGTTTATACACAGATAGGCTTCTACACACCCTAGTTTATGAGTATAGCAGCTTCACATGAACCTATGAAGCTATGTGTCAATGCAGGCCTCATAACCTGTTGTCCCCCACATGGCCCACTGACTTCATCTACTATAAGTTTACCTGCACTGCTGTATCATGTTCTCTTGTCTGTATAGTTAGGTAGGTAGGAGTTTTATTCTCACTGCACTCCATAGTGTGTGTGTGTGTGTGTGTGTGTGTGTGTGTGTGTGTGTGTGTGTGTGTGTGTGTGTGTGTGTGTGTGTGTGTGTGTGTGTGTGTGTGTGTGTGTGTGTGTGTGTGTGTGTGTGTGTGTGTGTGTGTGTGTGTGTGTGTGTGTGTGTGTGTGTGTGTGTGTGTGTGTGTGTGAGACTAGATAGCAGAGCAGATGTGTCTATCCTACAGTTAGTTTCAACTGCCATGCAATGACAGTATTATGATAGTTGCTCATGCCTACACATCCATTTCATACAGGCGTCCAAACCTCTTGTCTCCCACATGGCCTGCTGATGTTATCTACTATAAGTTTACCTGCTGTCCTTGAGAAATCAGACTTCAGCTGTGGCACATGTGTTAACTACTGTGTTCTGTAGTCTATCTAGATAGGTAGGGGTTCTTTTCTTATTGAAGTCAACTGAGTCTGTGTGTTTATAAACAGCAAAGCAGATGTGTGTATCCTACAGTTACTTTTCAACTGTCATGCAATGGCAGCATTTTGATACTTGTTCATGCCTACACATCCTTTTCATAAAGGCCTCTCAACCTTCTGTCTCCCACATGGCCTGCTGATGTCAGCTACTATAAGTTCACCTGCGAGCCTATATAAGTCAGAATTCAGCTGTGGCACTTGCATTAAGTTCTGTGTTCTGTTACTTTGATAGGCAGGAGTTCTATTTTCATTGCAGTCAACTGGATATGTGTGTGTGAGCTGTTGCTTGACATTACAGAGAACATTTACATCAACATGTAAGACACTGTTATCTTGTTCTCAGCAGGCACTGCTGATGTCATTAGCTATAAAGTATCATCTTTGTCTGACACACACTAAGTCAGCCTTGAGCCGTGGTGCTTGCTTTAAATACAGAGTTCTGTAGTATGTGTATTAATATCTGTAGGGGTTCTATTTTCACTGCAGTTAACTGGGGATGGTGTGTATGCTTGTTTGTGTTCTTGCTTGACATTACAAAGAACCTTTTACACCAGCATGTGGAACACTCTTATTACCATATTCTCCTTACCAGACACTGCTGATGTCATCGGCTATAAAGTGTTTTCTGACACAATACAAGTGAGACTTGAGCTGTGGCACTTGCATAAATTGCTTTGTTCTATAGTCTATGTATTTAGATGGGTAGGGATTCTATTCTCACCGCAGTCCACTGTCTGTGTGTGTGTGTGTGTGTGTGTGTGTGTGTGTGTGTGTGTGTGTGTGTGTGTGTGTGTGTGTGTGTGTGTGTGTGTGTGTGTGTGTGTGTGTGTGTGTGTGTGTGTGTGTGTGCTGTTGTTTGACATTACAGAGAGCATTTTACATCAGCATGTAGGACACTGTTGCCTTGTCCTCAACAGTCACTGCTGATGTCATCAGCTATATTACATTTTTGGATATGCAATACGCCCACCAGGGCAGGCTTAGATATTGGCCTGGGGGACAGGTAGAAGCCATGTCATCCTGCACTATAAAGTTTACAGTGACATCTATGTACACACATGATGACATGTTGTGTAGGTCCTGTGTTTTCTTGCTGAGAAAGACCTGTTGTCTCTCCAGCTGCTACATGTGACTGGTGAGGCACATGTAAAAAAATAGAATTGTACTCTATTAGTGCTATAAATATGTCTTACTACAGTACTGTCATATAGTCCTAAGATGTCAATATGATGGCATGACTTATGATGTGCACAACATAGGCTTTCAATAGCAGTGTGGACACTTGGTGGTCAAAGTTCAGATTGCTATCTAAATGTGTTCCCACTGCTTGCATCACTGGGTTTCTGCATAGCAGGACTGTTGTTAATGTTGTGATTAACATGGAACTTCACTTTGCAAATAGATAACATTGCAACCAGACATTTCTGATTTATTTGTAGATTGTGTGCTCTTGTCACCATTCAGTTGTATGTGTTAGCTTTTCCTGTACTATATTATCACCACTGATGGATCGATAATTGCACACAATATGCAAGAAACAACAAACTTGATAAGCCAAAGGCCATATACTTTAGCCTGAACTGTCGAGAAACACAGTTCAAACAGTAAAGGGCCAACCACAGATTCCTGGGGTTTGCCAAAGGTGACAGCTCTCCTGGTACAGGTTGATTCACCAACTGTCAAATGATATTTTCTATTAGTGAGTCTATTGTTTACACAGATGGGGAGTTTTCTCAATGATACCTGCATGAGTGATTAGGTCAAAATGTTAGGCCAGATCACAATAAACAGTATGCACTGTCTTACCTTCCTCCAGGCCAACACATGGAATCAATGTGCTGTGACAACATCATAGATGACTTATGACGTGACCCTGCACATACACCTTCCCAATATTGCTTAATTTAAAAGTTCAACATACCCTCCACACAGCCTATGTTCCTGTCCAATGGTGTACATCAACATGAATCCACCTGAGTTGGGGCGAACAGCAGCTGATGCATGCACATATAGATATATCTTGACTCCCCTTGACTGTGAGGTAGACCAACCTATCATCCTGGACCTCTTCTACATGTATACTAGTAATATTGCAAGTGTGTGCAACAGACCTGTTGAGTTGTTACTGCTATATCAGGTCTGCTACATCTGACAGATGTCCTCAAAAAGGTCATTGAGGGCATGCATGATGACAATTGTAACATTTTCTGGAACTTGAACAGGTGAAGGCATTTGACAAAATGTCTAACTATGTGGTATTCAATTAACACTGTCACATGTGGCCATAAAAAGATATATCACCAAATGGATATGCCATTGTATGACATACATGGCAACTCACTATGTCGAAATATGTGACATGACATATATCTCAAGTTTAGTGATCAGCTCAGCACATCAGTGGTGCCTGCTAGGCCCTTGCCTGCCCCTTGGTTAGGTGACGGACATCGCAGATGACATACACATGGTGTTCCTGAACAGCTGCCTAAAGCACTACAGATCATGGGCAATCATTGACTCCAGCTGTGATATTAGTATAATATGTTGAAGTGAATTTGGTCAAATACACTTTGACAAAGTCAGAAGGTCGAATGGTGGGAATGTCGAACTACAACATTGTCAAAGTACAAATCTCACCCCTATATTGACCCATGTTAACACTTGTTCCAAGGTTGAATTTGGGATATAATTCAACAATATTGGAAGTCTATATAAGTCAGAATTCAGCTGTGGCACTTGCATTAAGTTCTGTGTTCTGTGTTCTGTTACTTTGATAGGCAGGAGTTCTATTTTCATTGCAGTAAACTGGATATGTGTGTGCGAGCTGTTGCTTGACATTACAGAGAGCATTTACATCAACATGTAAGACACTGTTATCTTGTTCTCAGCAGGCACTGCTGATGTCATTAGCTATAAAGTATCATCTTTGTCTGACACACACTAAGTCAGCCTTGAGCCGTGGTGTTTGCTTTAAATACATAGTTCTGTAGTATGTGTACTAATATCTGTAGGGGTTCTATTCTCACTGCAGTTAACTGGGGATGGTGTGTATGCTTGTTTGTGTTCTTGCTTGACATTACAAAGAACCTTTTACACCAGCATGTGGAACACTCTTATTACCATATTCTCCTTACCAGACACTGCTGATGTCATCGGCTATAAAGTGTTTTCTGACACAATACAAGTGAGACTTGAGCTGTGGCACTTGCATAAATTGCTTTGTTCTGTAGTCTATGTATTTAGATAGGTAGGGATTCTATTCTCACCTCAGTCCACTGTGTGTGTGTGTGTGTGTGTGTGTGTGTGTGTGTGTGTGTGTGTGTGTGTGTATGTGTGTGTGTGTGTGTGTGTGTGTGTGTGTGTGTGTGTGTGTGTGTGTGTGTGTATGTGTGTGTGTGCTGTTGTTTGACATTACAGAGAGCATTTTACATCAGCATGTAGGACACTGTTGCCTTGTCCTCAACAGTCACTGCTGATGTCATCAGCTATATTACATTTTTGGATATGCAATACTCCCACCAGGGCAGGCTTAGATATTGGCCTGGGGGCCAGGTAGAAGCCATGTCATCCTGCACTATAAAGTTTACAGTGACATCTATGTACACACATGATGACATGTTGTATAGGTCCTGTGTTTTCTTGCTGAGAAAGACCTGTTGTCTCTCCAGCTGCTACATGTGACTGGTGAGGTACATGTAAAAAAATAGAATTATACTCTATTAGTGCTATAAATATGTCTTACTACAGTACTGTCATACAGTCCTAAGATGTCAATATGATGGCATGACTTATGATGTGCACAACATAGGCTTTCAATAGCAGTGTGGACACTTGGTGGTCAAAGTTCAGATTGCTATCTAAATGTGTTCCCACTGCTAGCATCACTGGGTTTCTGCATAGCAGGACTGTTGTTAATGTTGTGATTAACATGGAACTTCACTTTTCAAATTGATAACATTGCAACCAGACATTTCTGATTTATTTGTAGATGGTGTGCTCTTGTCACCATTCAGTTGTATGTGTTAGCTTTTCCTGTACTATATTATCACCACTGATGGATCGATAATTGCACACAATATGCAAGAATCAACAAACTTGATAAGTCAAAGGCCATATACTTTAGCCTGAACTGTCGAGAAACACAGTTCAAACAGTAAAGGGCCAACCACAGATTCCTGGGGTTTGCCAAAGGTGACAGCTCTCCTGGTACAGGTTGATTTACCAACTGTCAAATGATGTGTTCTGTTAGTGAGTCTATTGTTTACACAGATGGGGAGTTTTCTCAATGATACCTGCATGAGTGATTAGGTCAAAATGTTAGGCCAGATCACAGTATGCACTGTCTTACCTTCCTCCAGGCCAACACATGGAATCAATGTGCTGTGACAACATCATAGATGACTTATGACATGACCCTGCACATACACCTTCCCAATATTGTTTAATACACAGTTCAACATACCCTCCACACAGCCTATGTTCCTGTCCAATGGTGTACATCAACATGAATCCACCTGAGTTGGGGCAAACAGCAGCTGATGCATGCACATATAGATATATCTTGACTCCCCTTGACTGTGAGGTAGACCAACCTATCATCCTGGACCTCTTCTACATGTATACTAGTAATATTGCAAGTGTGTGCAACAGACCTGTTGAGTTGTTACTGCTATATCAGGTCTGCTACATCTGACAGATGTCCTCAAAAAGGTCATTGAGGGCATGCATGATGACAATTGTAACATTTTCTGGAACTTGAACAGGTGAAGGCATTTGACGAAATGTCTAACTATGTGGTATTCAATTAACACTGTCACATGTGGCCATAAAAAGATATATCACCAAATGGATATGCCATTGTATGACATACATGGCAACTCACTATGTTGAAATATGTGACATGACATATATCTCAGGTTTAGTGATCAGCTCAGCACATCAGTGGTGCCTGCTAGGCCCTTGCCTGCCCCTTGGTTAAGTGACGGACATCGCAGATGACATACACATGGTGTGCCCAAACAGCTGCCTAAAGCACTACAGATCATGGGCAATCATTGACTCCAGCTGTGATATTAGTATAATATGTTGAAGTGAATTTGGTCAAATACACTTTGACGAAGTCAGAAGGTCGAATGGTGGGAATGTCGAACTACAACATTGTCAAAGTACAAATCTCACCCCTATATTGACCCATGTTAACACTTGTTCCAAGGTTGAATTTGGGATATAATTCAACAATATTGGAAGTCAGCATTGTGATATTTCATGGACATGGATTGATGATACGATCATTCGACCAAGTCCACTTCAACATTATGATAGTAAACTATATATATATATATATATATATATATATATATATATATATATATATATATATGTATATATATAAAACATACACATACACACACACACACACACACACACACACACACACACACACACACACACACACACACACACACACACACACACACTGGGTCACTGATGATAACCAAATTATTATGAATTTCAAGAAATTCACTGAGAGTGTAAAGTGCCACAAAGCTTGAGTATTTAATCTTCATAATATTGTGAACATATTACAAGTTACTTATAATTAAAGAATCCCAATCACAATTATTTGTAGCACATGAAATGTTAAAAGCCCTGATGAATTGCTGGGTAAGGAAAATAAGTGTAAGAGCACAAAATATTTTATAGTTTTGAACACTGCATCTTGCTTATTGTAGTAAAAGACAGTAGCCGGAAGTGAAGCATACCTCTAATGATTCAACACTTTAAAATTTTAGTCTCTATACCCTACCATATGTGTAAGCTTTTCAGATGCAGTATTCTAATATCTGCCAAGAATACTGGAGCTCGAAACTCAATCATAACACTGTTCAAAGGTGCATAACAACATATTATGCACTTGTCTGACATCGTAGAGGTAGATAACAAGCTTATCATTTTGCCATTTTGGAGTGTAATCAGGGAGCTCCAAAAGATTATGAAAATGTCACAGTTACATATATTTACATATCACCTCTGCTCTGCTGTAGATTACCTTTGCATATCCTGTTCTCTGCAGCTTTGTTTTGCTTCCTAGAGTCTGTATGTCAGCACTTACTATTATTTTAATCTGCACCCATGCTCTTCTACACATGCACAAGAGAGGCACACGTTTCTATAGTTCTTTTTCTATATGCCTTTCTGTGTGTCTAGTCCAGTCCAATGATAGTATACATGTATATTTCCTTCCATTTGTCTCTTTCCTTTGTCTTCTGTCTTCTTTTTTACTCTTTCTCCTTCTATGTCTACCCTGTCATCTTGATAAAAAAATACTGCCTCCCTTACGAAATTTATTGGAATGATATCACACTAGTCAATTTCCTTAAATATTTAAACTACCACCCACTGGTTCTGAGATGGGACAGACTGCTGTATCAGTCAGTATTCAGACAAGTCATTTAGGGAAGCATTACTTTCCATTCGTGCCTTACATTTTTCATTTTTTTTTTTTTTGTAATGAACAGAAAAGTGGCACAGGTAACAGTTTAAACCAGAAAACGAAGGATTATTTTGTGTTTATATAAATATTTTGTTATCAGATTTGGTGACCCCTAAAAGCTGACACCAGGAGCAGCTGCCCTATTTGCCCCCCCTACTTTCTTTTGCTTTGAGGGCAGATACACGTTATTAGTGTGAAACTAAGATTATGTATTATTTTCTATTGTTTTCTGCACCTCAGATGAATATTCCCATTAATGTCTGTGAATATAAAACAATGTATAAAAGATGACATCCAGTTAACAAAAGCATGGCTTGATGTAGCATGGGAAAATGCAGGATATGTGAAACATCCATCTACTGCTGTTCAGCGTTGTGGGGAAAACTGACTGATTAGTACAACATGATGAGCAACAGTGCAAGGCTAGCCATAATATTACTACAAGATCCAGTTTATAATAATAACAGCAATGTGAGAAGACAAGCAGATCAATATGTATTGATTGACTTTTAGGATAGGGAGTGCAAAACCTAGGGCTCTGCTTTATTTTTGTCTCAAAACACCAATAACATCTGCTCTAGTCTACAGCATGATAAACCTAGCCTTTAACATATTCTGTCTGACTGTTTTAGAAAAACAACAGATGGCTTATTTTTCTGACAAGATCATGAAAATCAGTATAATGCTAAATATAATCTATATGTTTGCAATTTACTTTAACATCATAGCTAACAGAACAGAAAAATGTTCTTTTAAGCAGCACAGATATAGAAACAGACAATAATAGCTACATAGATTATTGTCTGTTGTTACTGGCCTGTTGATACCTTTCTTCTAAATTAACTGTAATAAATATTAATCATCTTAAGTCCTCTGAACTCACTTAAGGTTGTGTTATCTACTAGATTATTATTATTGTATGACCCAGAAGTACCCAGATAAAGTTTCATAAAATAATATTCACTAAACTAAAAATTATAGGCAACAGAAAAACATCAAATGTCATTTGAGTCTGGTTTCTATATTGATGGCCCATGCTTTAGCAGTCTAATATAGCTCTTATAAGGCTTTAAAAATCACATTATAAGCGATGGAAACAGTTTCTCATAGATTAAATAATGACGCATCATGTGTACATCAATTTCCATTAAATCATTTTTATAGGTTCATATGTTCACATCCGGTAACATGACTGCATACCTTAAATGACAAACTGATTTTTTATTTGCCTCTAAGTGACTGCCATTTTCTTCAGCATAATATCACTATACACCTCAACCCTCTGTCTCATGCTTACACATCAACAAGCCCATCAGCCAGCATCAGACTGTTTGTCTATAAAAATGTTTGGCTGCACCACACCATTAACTGGTAGTTTTGCTCTACAACATTACTTGTCTATTAAACATGTCCATGTCCTCTCATCTCTTTCCATATCCATGGAAATCTGTCTTCCCCCCACCCTAGTATACCTGAAATTATGCAAACCACTATTATGAATTAGATGCACAACTCCATGTTCTCTCTGACCCTGAGGAGTTTGGAAACATTGTTTTTTTAGTATACACAGAATCTGAATGTCATTAACAACATTCCATTCTTACCTTTTAGTACAGTCAGCTTTAAGTCAGCTGCCATAACACAAAAAACGTTCTGTCTTTCCTACTATATGTGGTATACTCTTGATGCCATGCAAAAAGACTGGAACTTCTATGATGTGAACCTAGTCAGATTTTCAGTAACTTTCCTCTTCTATTGTCTGCTACAGCTTTGTATAAATAAGTATCCCATTAGATATTACATCTGTGTTGCTTATCTGAAAGAAATAATATACTTGGAATTTCATGAAAAATTGGTTCTCACCATCACTATGTTCCTGTGATGGTATATACCAAAGCATGAGCTTTTTCCTTCGGTATTACCATTTGACTCATTATAGATTTATGATAGTTTAGGGGGTCTCTTTTTTAACTACTTAGCTCCTACTTGGAATGCTTGTTTTTCAGAGATCTGCTTTTGGTCAAAAACTGTGTTTAAAATCTTGGTCAAAGAAAAAAGTATGAATCCTGACACTACACCACTAAGTTGACATTGCATCTTAGCTTCTAGCTGCATCAGTGTTGTATGTCAAATATTCAGCAATGTTAAGACTAAACGTGTAATTCAATTAGAAGAGGTTTTCTTTTCCATTAGCAAATCGTCTGTGTGCGCCCAACAAAGCTTGCATGAGCAAAAGGGTGGAAAACTGGAAAGAAGAGAATGGGTCACTGAGTAGTCAGTGCTGAGGCAATTCACAATGAGACCAGTACTTAGCATTGCAGGATGTGGCACATTTGAAATTTGGTCTGCTTTCCTTGACCTACATCACTGGAAGGCACCAGATGGAGGTAAACATTTCTGACTTACTGACAGAACCCACACTGTAAAAGTAGCTGACTCCAAATCCAGCTCCAGACAAGTGACAAGTGGAGTACCTCAGGGTTCAGTCCTGGAACCTCTCTTGTTTGGCATCTACTTCTCTGAAGTACAGGCCAACACTAAGGGACTCTGGCTAACAAAGTTCGCAGATGACTGCAAACCGGGAGCCGTTATTTAATCCACAAATTATGTTGATACTCTACAAAAGGGCCTTACAGAAACAGATGCTTGGTGCCAGAGCCAAGGGCTCAAGCTCAATGCCAAGAAATGTATAGTTATCCCCTTTGAGAAATACATGTGCCTGTAAATTACTACAAAGGTGGCAGTACACTAAACACCGAAAGTGTGATAAGAGACTTAGGGACACAGGTGGACAGTGGTCTCACCTTCAATAACCACATCGCCACAACAGTCAGGAAATCCTTTTATGTGGCACACCTCATCACTAAGGGATTTTCATCCAGAAAAAAGGAGGTCATTGTCCCACTGTACGCATCCCTCATTAGGCCCACTATAGAATACAATGCCCCATTTGGTATGTACCTCTCAAGACATCTGCAACAACTGGAAAGGCCGCAGAAATACCTCACTAAAAAAATCACAGGCCTAAATCAGATGCCCTATGTTGACTGCCTTAAAAAACTCCAGCTATACTCTGTCACATATCGTCTACTCCAAGGCGATCTCTGCTTAACATACAAGGCCATGTCAAAACCCAGAGCTGCTGGACATGCTACAATTAAAGAAATCCCAATCCCTCAGAGCCACACGCTCCAGGGATCTAAACCTTGTCATCACAATAATCAAAACATGCTGGAGGGATAGGTTCCTGACCAGAGACTCCCCAGACTCTGGAATAGACTGCCCATACATGTCAAGCAGAGCACCTCTTTGGCTCTCTTCAAAAGGAACCTTGATGATTGGATGGGAGAAAGGAAATTCACCCCAGAGATCATGTCAGTCGGCCTGCTAGACAGGGGTCCAGGGAAGTAAATACTGTGTGAAGAAATAGCCAGGGAATTGTTATAGCTAGGCTTGTATAGGCCCTAGGACTGATAGTACCAACATATGAACCTATGAACCTAGGGAGAGGGGGTTGGATTGGGCTGTTGTGAAGTGTTTGCTATTAAATAAAGAATATTTCTCCTTTTACATGTTTTATTTCTCTTATTACCTACCATCTTCTTTACTAATCTGCTTAAGTAACTTGACACTTCTCTTTTTCCATGTAAAAATACATTTGCTTATATAACATTTCTTGTAATTTTAAATTATTTATTTCATTTAATTCTTTTTGTCAAAGTATTTTCTATCATTATGTTCTAAATCTTCCAAAGCATCCTTATATGTTTTTTTATATTTTTCTTTCTCTAGCTTTCTGACATCATATTGCCATTGTAAAAATCAGTTTTTATATTTTTCCTTAAATATCATCCACCATTCAGACCATTTTTTGTAAAATGTCATAGCAATATGATCTTTTCATAACTGTATTACTAATGTCTTTCCATCATTATTCCACACTTTCTCAATTAACCTTCTTATTCCTTGGTTTATTTTTTATATATTCCTTGTTTACCTTTACCTTTAGCCATATTGAAAGATGATCAGAAAATCCTGTTTTAGCTACCTCTCCTTTTCTTATAACCAAACCTTTTATAAGTCCATGAATTTTTGTCCAAAATTTTAACTTGCATCTCATAACTTCTAACATTTTCTTATATCATTTCCTTTCCTTTTATGCTTGCATCATAAATCACAATTAATGTTTCCTGTTACTATAATATTCATATTTATCACTGCATAGTCTAAAATCTGTTGAAATATGCATTATCTTTCTTTACAATTAGTATAAGCATATAATGCTATAATTCTTTATACCTTGTCCTTTACATTTTAAATCTAAGGTGATTAATCTTCCCATTTTTACTGAAGTTGCATCTAATATCTTTACCATGTTTCTACAGAATACAGAACATCTCTCATTTCTTAAATTGCAGGTCATCTTTCCTCCGCATAGTTTTTCTATTTATAACTGTTCTTTATTTGTTAAAAATCTTGTGTCTTCTAATACAATTCCTATTACATCATATGTATTACTCCACTGCAAAATCCCTATTCTTCTTATATATTCTTAATACTATTCACATTTAGAGAAAACACTTTTCACTTAGATTCATGGTTTTATTAATTCATAGCTAATTACTAGGCTAGCTTTCTTAATAGGCCATTCCAAGGGTAGCTAGTTTTCCCTCCAGGTGTGAGAATCAAGCACTGTGCATTGTGACTGTGAGGTAAACACCTTAACCATTATACCAACCCCCAGTTCATTAGTTCTATATATTCTTTTTCATCCATTTCCTTTCTTTTTTCTTTTGTACTTATCCATTTAAATGTTCTTGTTCTGTGTTTTACCCTTCTACCAATATAATTCATTTTTTGTCTTAAAACCTTCCAATTTTTGTCTTCTTTATCACTTACTTCAGAATCTTCTATGCCTTCATTATTATTTTTCCTCATTTAATTTTTATTCCATTTATACTAGTTATAACAATTCTGGGCTAGTATCAATAAACTCCTCTTTCCAGGTCACTCCAGAACACCATCCCCAACATTTGCAACACATGAGACTCCCATCCAAACTGCCAGTGCTTTCAATTCCTTCTTCACAGAGGCTATCCAATCTGTAGTCAGTCAACTAGCTCCTGATACAGCCAGTCTTCTTAACTCTTCTCCAAGCTCTCTTCCTACCTTCCAATTTCTACCCACCTCTACAAATTATATCTATAAACTCATTCTAAAACTGAAACCTTGTACTCCTTCTGCTGACCAGATCCCAGCCGAATACCTGCAAAAAGCAGCTAAAGAAGTAGCTTACCCGATATCCATCCTGATTAATAGAACTACTAACGAAGGAATCATCCCTGACATATGGAAAATCTCACACATTATCCCCCTACCCAAGGGTGGTAACTCAAATGAATGCTCTAACTATCGACCTATAGCCCTACTATCCCCCTTAGCAAAAATAATGGAAAAATGTATTCACCATCAGCTTCTAAACCATTTAATTCAACATAACATACTTGCTGAAAGCCAACATGGCTTTAGGCCATTCCACAGTACTACTACTGCCCTCTTATCTTTTACTGACACCATAAACAAAAACCGCAATAACAATGTTCTCTCTTCCTCTCTATTTATTGATCTCTCAAAAGCATTTGATATGGTAAACCACTCTCTGCTTATAAATATTCTGAAATCACTCTCTCTTGATACTTTGGCTGTACAATGGTTTTCTTCTTACCTCAGCAATAGGCAACAAGCTGTGCTCTGGGAGAATAAACTATCATCCCACCTTCCAGTCTCACTCGGTGTCCCTCAAGGCTCCATCCTAGGCTCTCTCTTATTCTCAATATTTATCAATGATCTCTACCTAGCTATTCCACAGGCAACATGCAAACAATATGCAGATGATTCAACTTTAATCTGTGCAGCTGAATCTTCATCAGAATTACAATCCCTAACTCAGAAAATATTTAACATAGTTGAGACTTGGTTCATAAAACGTTGCCTTCTCCTGAATCCCAAAAAAACAAAGCTCCTTCTCTTCACACCTACCCGTAAATCCATGCCCTTAGATTTCTCTGTCATTTCTAACAATGGCACCCTCATATCCCCTGATTCTACCACCAAACTCCTAGGAATAACTATAGACAATCACCTCAGCTTTGATAACCATATTAACAATACTATAAAAACAGTCAACAGAAAAATGGGCTCCCTATACAGGATTAAATATTTTCTCACTCCAACCGCCAGAACTACTATTGCCCACT
Organism: Protopterus annectens; assembly: GCF_019279795.1. NCBI lineage: Eukaryota > Metazoa > Chordata > Ceratodontiformes > Protopteridae > Protopterus > Protopterus annectens. Next base: position 996,942,516 of record NC_056730.1, read on the forward strand.
CTCATCTAATCTCAACACTCCTCTATGCCTCACCTATTTACACCAACCTGTCCAAGAAGAATCTTCTTAAACTCACTGCATCTTACAACAACATTGCCAGATTTGCTACTGGTAATCGCTTTAGAACTCATCACTGCCAGAATCTAAAACAACTAGGATGGCTTGAACTGCAAAATCAGCTTCATTTTAACCAACTAACCATTGTTCATAAGATCCTCAACCAGCCCAACAACACTCCTATACTCTCAAACCTCATTACCCCATATAAAAATCTTAATTCCTTACGCTCAGCTAACAAACCTCTACTTAGTATTAATAAGTCTAATAACATGGCAGGAAACTCTCTTTTATTACACAACTGGGAAATACTGGAATCTTCTACCTAGTGATCTTATATCACTTCCTTCCCTACCTCATTTCAAACAAAAACTCAAAATACACCTTAGAATACACTGGTTGTGCCCTTGCACTAACCCTAACTAACATATAACTTCAGTGACTAAGTTTCTCCTGACCCCTCCTTAATTATAATTTAATGTTCTTTCTGCAAACTTTAGAAAAATAGCAAACCCACTTTAGTGATGTTCTACCTCACATGGATATCTCATTCAACATGTTATCAATACTCTTATACAACCATTCTCATGAAATTGTAAACCTTAAGTTTAATCTACCTCACGTGAATATATTATCCCATATTATTGTAAATATGTGTCTTGTAATAAACTGTAAAATGCTTGTATCTACTGCTATGTTAACTTGATTGTAACCTGGCAAACACTTTTTGTATTTGTAACCTTATTTATTTATTTTATTTATTTTACATTTGTTAACCGGGCTAGTCTAACTGGATATATTTCCATTTTCAGTAGAGGGGAATACAACAAAACCAAACAAATATATAATAACAAAGTTAACAAACAGATTTAAAAAAAGGTGTTTTACTCAAGACCAGAATAACTAATTCTATTTAAAGATATAAACCATAAGTTACCATAATTTCATCATTGGAATCAATTAGAGAGTCAACTAGACATTTTGCAAAGTACAGAATAGAAAAGATATGTAATGCAAGAGAGAGAGAGACAAATAGCCTTTTTGTTATACTGTACCTGTCTTTTGAGCTTTTCTCCCCGGGCCTCTACTGAAAATGGACATATATCCAGTTAGACTAGCCCAGTCAACAAATGTAAAATAAATAAATAAATAAATAAAATTTCTTCTCTTTGTTCATTTCCTTTTCTTTCTTTTTCTTTACTCTTATTATACTTTTTGCAATCCACCCATACACGTCCAGTTTTGTTACATTTATGACATTTCTATTCGCATTTTTTTTTTTTTTTTGCGTCATGTTCCATTTTCCCACAAATACATTTTCTTTTGTCACAGTTAATTATCAAATGTCATTCTTTTCTACAAAAAATGTTTTGGGTGGTCTCCGGTATTTTATAACACCCCTATTCTCTTCCACATTTATCATGCTTGGTGTATATATATAATTCTTTCTTGTCTTTCAAATTTTAACATAATGTTACAATCCCAGCCACCAATCCATAAACCATTTTTATCATAAAATTTTGCAATGTCCAGTACTACTTTTCATAAACTTTTCAAATATCCTTTCCAAGTCTATCTTTCTACCTTTGTTCAAAATTGTACATGAGTTATCTTTTTTATTTGTCTGTTAAAGGCTTTTATCACATGAAGATTACATGGGTTACTGTTTTTTTTCATATACTCCAAGAAAAATTTACATTAAAAAAACAGCCTCAAATGCAATATGACAAAATGTCGCTTTAGTAATAATAATAAATGATTTTATGTTGTGTGCTTTCACACCCAAAGGAGCTATTAAATTGCCTTACATTTCATAGCTCTCCATTTCTTTGTCCTCTTTACTTTGAGTCCTTATCATGTGCTTCCATTTGTCATTTTCTTCTACCATTTTTATACTACTCCCCTTTTGCCTTCTTTTACTTTTTCTGCATATGTTTTCTTTTCCATCTCACCACAATTCTTCAGGATCGTTTCTGCATCTTCCTTTTGTATTTTCTTCATAATATCCCCCCAGGAAACAAATCTTTCATTTTCTGTCTCACTCTGCATCATCACTTTTTAAGTAAATCATCCCACAGCCCTCCTGACTGGAGGGTTGTAGCTATACATCCATCATTTACTGACTAATCTCCATCGACAGATTTCCTTGAAACATCTCCTCAAAATCCTTTGGACATTCTCTGGTATTGATATTTGCTTTCTTCTCCATTTGTCTCACCAGTCCATCATCTCCTTCTCTTTCTGTCTGCCTCCCTGTTTCTCTGGGTGCCTCTGGACCTGGAATAGAAACAGGAAGTGCTCCTGCAAAATGCGTCACACTTGCAACAGTGATATTCTGTAATACCTTAGCTAAATTTCGCCAGTAGTATAAATACTACACTGGGTCTCCACTGAAGAAGCTTCTAGCCTTAGGGACTAACCTTTACAACAATGGAAAAAATCAATAAAATACAATGATTTGTAGAGTCCATAAAATAGAAATGCAAGCAGAAATACAGATATGATTAGCATATCATTGTTAGCAATGTATGGTTTTGTACAGCTTATATAACTGAGGATATATGGTTACATGACAAGCAGTACAAGGCATTTACAGTATACACAGAAGTATTAAGGTCATTAAAAGTTTCAGAGGTAAAAGTTTTAATTTCCATTAGCAGAAAAGCTTCCAGAAATAATGCACTATTCTGAGAAATCATACACAATGTCGAAGGGTTTTGTGTTGAAGCAAGTAATAAAAATATCACAATAAATCCTTGCAGTATGGCTATAATATGTCAGGTCAATCACTATGGTCTATATATATATTGTAATTTTAACTTGGGTTGCATGTGGGTGTTTACGATCAAATGTGCTGATAAACTATACACGTTTATATCATGAATAATTAGATAATGTATCTGGTATCATTTAAAAATAACAATAAAAAAATTCAGTCAAAATGATGGGCAGAGAAATTACTCTGAGTGCCAAAGTACTTTCTTATACAAGTCATTTATGGCAGGTGAATAATAATTTCATAGCCAGCTGTGCAAATCACCATATTTCCATCATCTAGCTCCTCTATGTAAGTCCTTATACGGGGCATTTTTCTCATACCTTTATCTAACTGACCCAGGTCTTGACTGTAATTACAATGGGGCTGTTTGTGTCATAAGGGGTTGGGAGGGTGGCCTAATGGTTAAGGTGTTTGCCTTACAACACAAGTCTCACAAGGGATAACTGGCTAGGCTTAAAATGGCTTGCAAGGGCAGTTAGCTTAGTACTAACCTATGAACCTGCTTACATCTGTGGCGTTGGGGGCTTTTCAGAAAACAGAGTAACAGAATGCAGTTTTGATGGTTTAATTTTTATTCAGACTTCATTCCTATCTTGTTTTTCAGTAAACTGCAATTGATCGATATTATCACGTACATGACGTAAACTCCCTTGACAGATCTCCAACATGTCTAGTGCCATTGATAGACTTACAACACCTTTAGTGTCAAATTATAGAGGCCAAACTGCTTGAAAGATAGAAATGGATTGTCTTATTGAATGCTATGTAAAAAAAAACTTCTTTAGGATTTGAAAGTATTTGTCTAAAAACAGGTAATTAATTGAAGCATTTGTTGATGCAGTATCCTTGACTGCACTAAATCAATAGAGCAGATTCACTCACCCAAACAGCCCCTACCATTGAACTGCCAAGAGAGTGTATATCCATACTACTAATTACTCTGATACATCCCATGGTAATGGATCATAGAAGCATTCCCTTGGGCTGGGGTGGCAGGCAGTACACTGCTGCTCGTACCATGCCATACTTCCAGTCATGTGTTGTCCTTTCCTTTTATGTTATATTCCGTATCTTGTATTTTATTTAACTTTCCCCATCACCATTTGTTTGTCCTTTTATCTCTGTCCATCCTGTTTTCTCACCATCCAAGTGTGCACATCCACTCAGGTTTGTCCGCGCTGTTCCATGTGAGTCTGTCTGTTCATACACACTGTACTATCCCTTTCATTTTCTACTCTGTTACCCTCTTAACTGTTCTCTTCCTTCCTTCTTTCAAACACACACACACACACACACACACACACACACACACACACACACACACACACACACACACACACACATATACACACACACCACACATGCACACACACACACACACACACACACACACACACACACACACACACACACACACACACACACACACACACATACACACACACACACACACACACACACACACACACACACACACACACACACACACACACACACACACACACACACACACACACACACACACACACACACACACGCACACATGCACACACACACACACACACACACACACACACACACACACACACACACACACACACACACACACACACACACACACACACAAAAACAGAAAAAAAGGGACCTTATCCCTGATAATAAATATAACTACCCTGTATTAATCTCCATCTTGCTCACTGTTACCTGTTATCCTTCTGTGTGACCATCTGCTTTCTAACTTACCCTTCTTCCTAGTTTCCATGCCTCATTTCTCCTTTTTCTTGCAACTGACAGGCTTCCATGTATATGGCACTGGGAACTAACATCGGATGGCATGATGACAGGTAATCCTATGGGCTAGGCTCCAGGGCCATTAGCCTAGTACACACCTATGAACCTATGAACCTAAGGACACCACAGCTCTGACGTTGTAATTAATGCAGCGTTATGCAGCGTTATGTGACACTTTATGCTTTCTGGTCAAGAAAGGGCTAGGCTTGTAAAAGCTCCAGGGCCATTAGCCTAGTACACACCTATGAACCTTTGAACCTATAAATATGCTAGCTGATGCAGCCCCTTTAATACACGTATTGCTTTAATTTTTAGATGCATCAGTCTGTAAGTTAATGTTTTTGATTCTCTTGAAATAGCACAATGTGCCTTTTATGACACTAAAGACTGCATCTTGAAGTTCTATGTGTGGGTATCACTACATCGATGTGTCTACTTGCATAGTTGCTATACTGTTTATTTAGTGGTTCATAGGTTTTTAATAGGCTAATGAATACTAGTGCCCTTACAAGCCTATCTGTGCACCCTAACCAATTTGTGCCTCAAGTATCATGGTCATCTATATGGGGGCATGTTAGTCGGGAGATAGCTAAGGATTTGTAGGGGGTAGTGTTAAAATAATGCTTTTCTTATTTATGGAATCTGTCCATAACGAACATGGGGACCAAACCAGGGGTAAATTTATACTTTCTCATCAAATTGTCAAGGTTTCATTTTAATAGGGTCAGGGATGAGCTCTTTTTAAAATGAACGGGGAGCTAATTCCATAGTGTCGGGGACACTGACTCTTTAGCACATTCTATTTATGTCGCAAGGAAAGTTCAGATACTTGCATCTAGTATTTCTGGTGCTGTTTGTTCTGCACATGTGCAACAGTTTCATCAGGCCTGCATCTGAAGAAGCTCTGCGAGTCAGGCAAAGATCTCATCTCACCAGCCTGTAGGAGACTGAATACATTGACAGAGACTTTAAGTGATCAGTGTAGGACAGGGCATTCTTGCCCTGAATTCATCTGGTGAGATTCCTTTGCTGGTGTTCCAACTGTTATAACTGTCTGTATAGATACATGCCAAACGGGGCACTGTTTTCTGTGATAGGTCTGATAAGGGTTGAGTAGACTGGTACTGTAACTTCCTTGGACATGGACACCATACCCTTACCTATACATTGGATGACATAGAATGATTTTCTTATTATCTTAGCTGCATATTGATCAAAGGCCAGACTGCTGTCTACATATGTTCCCATATCCCTTACTACTGGGTCAACTCTTGGGGGGGGGGGTATCCATGAAGTAATTAACTTTGGTTGACAGATTCCCATTGGGCATTATAATGCATTTTGGCATTGAATTTTAGGCCAGGGCTTTAGCACCTATCATTGTTCTGTGGTAAACTCACTTGCAAGATTTTGTGTCTTGGAGGGAATCTGCAATAGCTAACAATTTACAGTCATCTGCAATCTTGGTGATCCAGAGACCTTGAATATTAGTCTTGACTTCAGAGAGGTATATGCCAAGCAATAACAGGTCCAGCATGGAATCCTTTGGTACTTCTCAGATGATGGGTCTCTTGGTGGAGGTTGTCTCACTGATCCTAACTTCTTGGGTCCTGTCTGTGAGCCAGGCAGCAAACATTGAGTTATGTATGGATTTATGCCTAACTCAGACAGCTTGTCAACAATGTCTGAGTGGGGTATTGTACTGAATGCCTTAGCCAGGTCAAGATACACTGTATGCACTGTTTTACCCTTGTCCATCGCCTTGGTGACCCTCTCAAATAAGTCTATCAGGTTAAACAGACCTTTCCTTAACAAAATCAAACTGGAATGTGTCCACTGTCTGTAGGTTGCTAAGGTCCTTGTTTAACATTTACATGATAATCTGTTCCATGGCTTTGTACTTTAGGCTTGGTATACTGATATTATCAGTCTGTATTTCCCTGGGTTGGGTGTTGGTCCACCCTTCTGGAGGGGAATGACTGTTGTTGTTTTCCATTCACTTGGAATGTAGCTTGTTTTAAGACTGTTGTTGAAGAATGCCTCAAGAGGTCCTGATAGGTCAGTTTTAGACAGTTCAGA